>NW_010563965.1:123720-165223 GCF_000687285.1 Phaethon lepturus
TTCAAGTTCCCAGTGTTTTCAGCTTTCCATTTTGCTGGCGGGCTGCTGAAAAAACACGAGATAAGCAAGGTGGCAAGGGACTAGCAATTTGGAAAGTCTGACTGAAGAATGATTTATTCCAAAACTTGAAGGCTCCTAGAATTGCTTCAAAATTGGGTCAATAACTGAACAGATACTGTTGAGTGTTTCAGAATCAACAAACATTTTCTGATAAAACATGCATCAGTTCAGAATTCTTGAATCAGTTCTCAATAGTTTAGTTGTCTCAGACTACCATAGTCAAAGAGAGCTGTTTTTAAAGGCAGCAGAAAATTGACCTGGCCCCTTAAGCACGTACTTTGCCTGTGCCAATGCTATGAAAAAACAGACTGATGCCACTGAGGGAAAGATGAGGGTATACTGGTGATTGCTGGGACTGAAGAGTAACAAGATCAATGTATCTGTAGGGCGCTCGTCTCAGCTCCCTCTTTCAGCTCACTCAGTCCCTTCCCAGGCAGGAGTAGCAGTATCCATTTTGATTAGACTGCTGAGAAACCCTTAATTAGTGCAGGTATCCGCATTAATACCATGTAAGGATCTTCAGCCAAATTCAAGCTCCAACTCAAAAGACCATGAGATATATGTACAAAAGGAATAGTCAGATACAGGTTTTTTTTCTATGTTTTTCTGTGTGCAGTTTGGATACATTTTCAGAACACTGTAAACATGTATTTCAAGAATAGTCATACAGCCATAGAAAACTGTATAAATGATAACTCGGTAGTTACCTGCATCTCATCTAGTTTGGACTGAATGTCTGGAGGGAAATCTCCTGCTCCGCAGCTAAAAGGGTCAAAAGGTTCTGCTCCAAAAAGGTCTCTCTCTGGAACAACAGAAAAATGAGTCACTGAGGGAAAAGGTATGGGCTACGACAACAGCACTTTAAAAACGTCACCTTCCATCTCCTTACAAGTTGAATAGCAGCACCTCCAGATATGCAAATAATTAACCACAACTTTTAACATCCCAATTTGAAAGCCAGGTCTTGATTAATTTTCCAAAGTTTAATACTTCAACATTTTTCCAAGAACACCATCAATTTCTGTTTAAGCCTCTACTTAGCTTTCATTAATGCTTGTTCCTTCTAGAGGAATTTTAGAGATCCAATGAGAATTTGCAATTTGAGGAGGGCATCTCCTACTGAAGTGCATTCTGGAATCAGTATGTATAACGAGTTTCATAAATGAGGAGGGAACAACTGGACATTAGTTGTCAAATTTCATCTTAACATCATGTCAGAAACATATTCTCACAAACAAACTAGCCTTCACATCCCCTGTCTGCTACTTCTCGCCATCACGTTAAGGATGTCTTTGTAAGGACAAGCAACTACTCTTACTCATGGCTTCATTGGATAGAGTTCCTCAGTGCACAGCTGGCAGTAACTAAACTAAGTGTCAAGGTGTTAAAATCTTGGATAAGATCAAGTCAAAAAAGGGAGAAAGAATAAAAAAAACCATAGGACCACAAAAAGTCCCTTACCCTAAAATTCCACTAAATCTGGATGCATAAATAGACTGGTTGCAAGTTTCTCTCTTTCAATACTGTAGTTTCTCACTTAACTGTAGTACTCTTTCTAGTGGTCAGGGGGCTTTTTGTTTCTTTCCTTCTTTATCTGGACAAGAAGAAATACCTCCAATACATTTTTTTTTTTCTTATTAGAACAGCGCAATGCTAGTTCTTCACAAATGACAGCCCAAATATTTTGTGGTTTTTTTTAAATTTCTTTTTCTTCCTCAGTAATAATTTTTTTTTCTCTACATGTAATGGTGCCATCTATACAGACTTTTTCTATCCCACTGTTTTAGTTGAACTAAAGCAGTAAGAAAATAATTTTGCTAACCCAATCCAACTGCACTGATTGCAAAATTTGCGGAACCAGGTTAATATGGTCTTGTCAATGCTGGAGAGAAAATGAAAATCGTATCTTATCTCCTAACTTTCATGGTTGTCCAGCAAGAAAGCTGGTGAGCATACTACCTACCTTAAAACAATGTTAGCTTACGAGCTTTAAGAGTAAGAGGGGCATTATTATCTCTGAAATGACTAGCTAGTTTTCTGGTTAAGCACAAAATTTTACCCTTAACATCCAAGATATGGAAGCTGACTACTTGATGCAAAATCCATGTTGCAGTGTTGCCCGTCATGTTATCAACGCTGAAGCACATACATATAGCTAAATAGATGTCTTTAATTTGGCATCCTTCGAGTGAGAATTTTAGACCGGTGCTTGCCTAGGCTCGTCAACATTTATTGTGCACATCAGCCTTTGAAAACCCAGCCATGGGTTTTGACCTGATCAATTAGGTGTTATTAGGCTGCACAATAAGCATTTTAAATAATGAACAGCTACCAGCATTCACTCCCATAATAAAGTACAGAAACAAGCAGAAACTTGATTAATTACATATTTCACAAACTGTGGCTAACAGCTACAATTATCACATGGGACCAGGAGATGGCCCAGATCGGAAAGCCCTATTCCAAAAGCCCGCTTGAGCCAAAAAAAAAAAACCCCAACTAAAAACATCTCATCTTTCCTGGCAGAGGCAGACCACCTGCATGCAAAAGAGAATTTAGCTAGGATAATTTAATGTAGCAATTAGGATCTACCTCGTCCCTTGCCTCTTTCACAGCCAAAATGGGTCTGCTCCAGTATAACCAGTGTCCTTATATGCTCCGATGCTCCTACCAAGTAACCTTCAGATGTGTAGCAGCTTTGACTTTCAATTTAACCTCTACTGGGCAGAAAGTTATTATGCTTTATGCTCCTCCTAAGTGTATTTGTTCATTATGTAGGTCCATTTGCTTTCTTTTTCTTTTCTTTTTTTTTTTTCTTTTCCTCCTCCATAGGTTCTTTTTACCCTTAAAGGAGCTGACAGTTTTCTGTGTGGTCAGACAGCTAGAAGCAGCCAGTTTCAACACTAAGCCTTAGCAAACATTCAACGAATGTATCTAGGAAAAAACAGTAAAGAAGACAACTCTTGCATTTCTTAGTACTGAGCTATGACTTATTACTATTTTTGAAAGTGAGTAGCTTGTACACTATTATGGATATTATCTCCTTTATGTGTTATTATTTGGCATTTATTAATGACAGCACTTCTGAGCTCATTAGCAGAAGAGTGGCAGAAGCTTTAGCTCCTTCAATGTCACCTGCCTTCAGGTGAAGGATTACTTCATTCATATTGTTATTGAAGGAAGACTTTAAAATTAACCAGAGTGTAACTTATTCTAAGTGACAGAGCTTAATAAACGCTATCAGAATAAAATTCAAAATAGAGACATATTTCTTAGCTGAGTTTCTATGAAAAATTATTATTTTGGGAACTATCTCTATTAAAACTTGCTAACCATTTCAGTAAACCAGCAGAAAAAACCCATAGTACAACTGCTTTTCTGCCTTTAAGATTTGTGTTTTATATGCGAGATTGCACTTCTAAGAGTCAGGGAGGGATAAAGTTCCATGAAATATTTTCAATAGCATCATCAGTATTTCTCTTTTGAACAGAAGCTGAAGAACATGTGCAAACTGGACAAATACTCAAATTTAGTCACTACAGAGCTGCACTACTGCATGGGTTCTTCATAAGCTTTTCTGCTAGTGTTAACACCACTGTTCACAGGAGCACTCCTTTTTATCAAAGACGGGATAAATCAGTAATTTTTTATTTCAGACAAGAGAATTTGCATGAAGATTAACTATAACATGAATATCTTGCCTGGCACATTAGTCAAAATAATTGTAGCACAGACAGGCATTTCTTTCTCCAATATGCATCAACCAGTAAGCCTTTGAAAACCATCCTTTCACACAACACATATAATTCCCTTTCCCATTGCTTTCTGGGTGGAAATAAATTCACAGCTTGGGAAAGCAACCAACAAATTCAAAATGACGAAATGCTGATGTTTTAGATCTGCAACTCAAACCACAGAAAGACATGAACAGGTAATCAATTGTTGTTTCTGTGACCCATCTATATTCAGCACAAGAAACACTTAATACTGGAGAGTAGCAACCTGCACTCCGTAATAAACTCAAAACTAGAAATTACTGAACTAAACTACAAATATTTGGCTTTTCTGCTCTAATTTTGCATTCCAATCTTCTTTACCTTAGCTATCATCCAGGCACAGAGTTATTCTTTCCCCAGATGTCCTGGAGCAGCTGTGATGACAAATAAAAATGAATCACACCAACACAAGCACCCAAGAAAATATTTGGAATAAGCTGAGTAGTGAAGTCCAGGAAGCCTTTCCCTTAGCTGCAAGCTACTCTGTATTTTTTTCTTTTGGAATTATTACAGCATAAAAAATGGTTCCACCATTATTCTGACAACAGACTCTTAAATATCTCTGGAAAGACTGCATCTTGGAGCAGATTTCTACATCTGCCCACTGTGACCTTGGATTGTTCAAGATGCATTTGAGTGAAATGAATGTTAAACAATTCAATAATGTTCCTCTCCAGTTCTTTTCTGAGTTATGAAAATAATGCTGTGCCATCAAGAAACACATAAATTAATTCCTCCTTTAATGAATTAAAATTAATGAATTAATTCTGTCCTTTAAGATAACTTAAAAGAATGTTTGCAATCCCTTACTCCATGAGGAAGCAGCAGCATGGTCTTTAACACTGCATTTTTGATTGCGCTAACTATGCATTGGTCACTTGTTCAGTTAAGCAATTACTATATGGGGCTGCAATGCTTATGTGTAGCCTGCAAGCTGCTTACCGCGAACTTTCTGTTAAAAGAAATATTTCTTAGTGACATTTTGAGTAGAAATACAATTCTGGAAAGGGTTTTGTTTTTGAAACAATCACTTTTTTGCAATTATTACCTAAAAAGACACCACATATTTGTTGTACCTGCAACTTCCTGTCCAAAAATGATGCAATTTTCTTGCAGACATTTACTGAGCAGCCATACTGGTATAATGCTGAATAAGAACTCAAAATTTCAAGATTCCTTGCCCTTTTTTGAGGCTTATATGTTTTGGAGACAACAGCCTTTCCAAGCAAAGGTCAGTGTTGTACTCTTCCGGTAGTACAATGCTGGTTTCTTGAACTACGTACTGTGACCTAGTCAAAGCAAAAGATACCATTTAGTAACCCCCCCAATTTTTGCTGGGGAAACTACCCAAAGGATTGCTGGCAAGCAAAACTAACTCTAGGCATTTCTCTTTATGAATACCTGAGCTGTCACCCTGGTGCCTTATCACCTACGAAGCTCTTGGTCTTGGAGGAATCCAAAGTGCTTGGTATTGTTACTGCTTTCCTGCAAATGGCACCTGTTTTTCCTTTGCAGTGTTATTTTTGGGCAATTTGTCAAACTGGTCAGTTGATGAGTAAGATGAACAAGCTCATTTTGCTTGAGCGGCACACGTGCCATCCCTAGGTAACAGGCAGATGAACCTCACTTAGACGAATGGAGCAACTTGGAGGTTGACGCTAGCAAACAGATGGTGCACCCTTATCTTTCACCTTGTTTACTACTGAATGCGACGAAGGTGAAAGTTATAAAAATGATAAAATCCAGAAAATCACCCTGTAATTTCATCAGAAGTGATGGAAAAAGACACTCCACTCAAGTGCAGTGAAAAAGAAAGTAGAGATAACAACATGAAAAGACGACCTCAGAAAATGGGAGACTCCAAACTTTGGCTCTTCTTGGTTGCCACCTATCTGACTTGTATTGGAGAAAGAAATGCCAGCTTGTTGCTTGTACTGAGAGCAATAACACCATATAAATGTACAATGTATTATTGTACATTATGATAGTAATATAACATTACAGAGCTTGAATGAGGTACTTATGGGATCTGAACTTTCTCATCTAAGACAGTAAATTCTTGTTTAATTAGAAAATATTCCCTTACTATTTCAAATTGTATTTTTGAAATATGCCAAACATAGCCAATGAATGCAACAAGTTTCAACAGATAAAGTACCCTGACATAGACTGAAAGAGCTGGGGATCAAAAGTGTAGGACTGTTACGTATTTCTGTAATACCTCTCAGAAGCATGGCACACCAAGGAGCACAGAGACTTAACAGACACTGAATGACACATCTCTGAAGAACATCACTTTAATGCAAATGAATGAAGTGCAGAAGAAACAACTATTTTAAATATTACATATCACTGAATAAGCAAATTATTTACAGTATTTTCTATACTACAAAACCTGCAAAGTTGGAATTTTCAAGGCCACCCAGCATTGAGCACTGACTCCCACAAGATTTCTAGCCACAATTTCAACAGAATTGAAGTAGGAACACAGCTAAAAAAAAAAAAAAAAAATTTGTCCTGCAAGTCAATTCAAGTTATTGTATTTGAAGATTGATACATTGAGATAGATTTTATGGCAATATCTGTAGCTTCAGAGGAACAAATCTGAAAACACAAAATATGTTCTTGGCGGGGGGGTATGTCTTTGGATTATTTTTTTGTTGTTGTTCTTTACAAAGACACAAACATTCTCTTAATAGAACAGTTATATTCTAACATTCTTTTAGAATATTCTAGTAGAATATTAAGCTGTTTAAGAATAGTTAATATTAGGTATTGTTAATAGAAGAGTTTTTAATTGTTAATATACCCTTTGAGAACCCCATTAAACTTAATTTAAAAACTCTTAAAAAATAGGGGAATTTTTAATTGAATCAATAGCCTTGACATCTACTTTCTCTTTAGAGGGTGACAGTCATTCTGAGCAACGGAAAAGAAAGTATGTAGATAAGGTACTGGAGAAGACACACACTGACTTAAGTTTTACAAGGCGTTTGTAAACACTGTGCACAGCTCTCATTCATACCTGAAAATTCTACATACTAGCAGCATTCCCCAAAATAGGCAGAAACCCTTCAAATGTGGTTTTATATGGTGGCAAGCAGTAACATTAGTGATCCTTACCCATACTAAAATAGGCATTACAGATAGAAAATACTATGCACAGACTGGTATTTCTACAACTTCTAACATTGCTTGCATATGCTCCGTTCTCCTCTCCCCCAAGGGATTTCCAAAGCTTTTAAAAATAATTTGTGGACTCCTAAAAGATTTCCAGAGAAGCTGAGAACCTTATCCTAACTGCTTTCAAACCTTTGGAAAACAAAATTGCTATTGTTAATCATGTTTTGAAGATCTTTTAGGAGTGGTCCACAGATCTGGAAAGGTTCATCAAGTATAACTGAAAAACAGAGCAGTAGATGATATGAAAAGTAGTATTAAAAATGGTATTCCAGGACAGTCTACATCTTTCTTCAGCTCCCTCTTCTGCATCATCACCACCATACTTACTCCACCTGCTGTCTTCCCCAGAAATGTAGACTTTAGACTGTGGCTTGACAGGGAAAGAACTAACAGGAAGTAAAAGTATTTCTTGAAGTAAGTACAGAAAAGATACTGTAAAAGAAAAGCCAAGTTAAAATCCCCAACCGAACTCCTTCAACCAGCTTACATAATAGTTTCAGCAAGTAAATAAATTTGTTTATAATATAACTTGGCAGCAACATCAATAACTTTGGGAAGATGGTATAAAAATGAAATGGCATTATTGAATGTGATTTACAAAAACGGTATTTGGCTTCTCATGCAAAATGTACGTCAATCTTTAAAGATGCTTTATTAAAAAAAATATAATGTAAGCAAAAATTAGGTCAGTTGTTACAAAACTTACTGATCTCTGTAGATCTACTGGGTACTGGAGGAGGCTGTGTACCATTGCGAGTAGGTGTTGATGACTGAGGGGATATGGGAGAAAAGGGAACCATATCAAAGATGTCAGTGGAGGGTGATTTAGGTGTCACACTGCCTGCCTACAATAAGGACAATAAATATTAGGGCAATATTTCACATGAAAGATCACAATACTGAATTCTTCAGCATGCAGATAAGAGCCACGTTTTCAAAAAAGTTAAAAATAACCATCAGCATGCAAAAACCAGCTCCTGACACCAAGCAAATGGCATTTGCAGTTCAGAGTCTAAGACATGCTAAAACTCCAATATGTAAGCAGCATTGTAGTTTTTCCATTTTCAGACCATTGTGGTACAGCCAGAAATGTATCAGTTAAACCTGAAAAAGCTGGTGACAAGCAGTTCTGCATTGCAGACGGATGAATACAGATACGTTCACAAGACCCATTTAAGGTAATACTGCAACAACAATATGCTACACTTTGGAGTGCACAGGCCAAGTAGCTAAAATTAAAAGAGACAATCCCAATATTTCTTGCTTACTAGTTCTTCTTTACATGTTAACTTATTTGGCAACCTAAAAAACCTGGTGTGATCAAAGCTTCAAATGTATTTTTTTCTACATAACAACCTAGGCATGCAATACACTGAATATTAATATCCAAAATAAAACTCTCATCCTTGAACATGGAACAGAAAAGATTTAATTAGTAAGGTCCAGTAATTTGGAAGGCTTCAAAAAAAATAATACTGGATAAGCAAAAGAAACCCTAAACCCATCAATTACTATCATTCTATAGCCATATTTATTTGTTAATATTAATTCCTCCTGCCATCAGTCCATTCCTTCAGGACACAAAGGAGATACTCAAGTCAGAATAAACTGAACACTGAAGACAGAGGATGAAACAGATTAAAACTGAGATTGACAAACTGAAGGCAAAATATATACGTAAAACTAGTTTGTACGTTAGTGTTATTACTTAGACAATACAAAAAACCTACAGTCTGTGTATTAGAAAGACTACACAGCCAGGCACAGGCAAAGACTGCTATTTTTGAATAAGATTCAATTTGACCAAAATATTCACATGAAAATTTTTAAGCACAAGTTAAATTAGTCACACAGATCCTTTTGTTCAGAATACCTGAATACGACAACCTGGCAAGTGGGTAGTCCTTAACACTGCTGGCACTTGACAGTTTCATGGACATAAACCTTATTTTGGAATGCTACTTACTTTAATGCTTCTACTCCAGCAACTGAAGCTGCCCTCTCACAGAACACAGCAGAGATTTCTAAGCCAAGTCTACAGATAGTCCTGAACTACTCTGATTTATCTCTGGAGGCTCCAGTGGCTGCTGTGAAGGAAAGGATATTGATCCATAGTCTTCCACTGGACACATGCTGAAAGCGAAAACTAGACTCTGGAGTCCTACACTACCTATTTCTTAGGAGTTTTGATTTAATATTTTAAGTTTGGATGAGGAGAGATCTAGAACTGTTTGGTTCTCCAAAAACCTGGGATATTTCTATCTAGGTATACTGAAGTGCAGAGCAAAACCAAGAAAACAAATCCACATTTAACATGCTGCTTTTTTGGGTTCTATTTTAAAAAAAATTAGTCATGTTATTTCCTGTCAAGACCAGAGCTGAATTAACTTAATGAAATAACTAATTTTTAAGACTTTTACACATACAGAACTCTTACTGACCTCCACATGACTTAGCATTGCAGTTTCAAAGATCACCTGCTGTGAAAACATTTCAGTGCATACTGTTTAGACACAGTATGCTCTTATCACCACGCTCATAGTCCTTGCATTAACCTCCTGGAGCCTTTGTGCGTGGCCAGAGAACCAGCATAATTTAAGTCAGGGAAATCACTGGATGTCATCTGCTCCCACTCAAAGCAGGGCAATGGATGTGCTTGACCCAAAGTAAACATACAATGAATCTCATATCCTGTTCTTCACACAAACAAAACTCACTCTGATTGTCGACAGGTTTTGTCTCCATCAGGAAGGTGGGAGCAGGTTTAATGCATAGGTACATGCCACATATTAACCTACATTTCCTGTCAACATTGATGAATAATCCTAGAATGTCTGGGAGGCAGTAAATGCTAATGTAGATTCTCCTTATTTGCTAAGTGTTTATGGCTACCTAGAAGCCACATAAATAAACAAACTATTGATGTTTAGTCTTAAATGAGTCTTTTAGGGGGGAAAAAAAAAGCAAAACCAAAGTTTACACTACCATTTCCTGTCTATATGCCATTTTGTTGATGTTACTGGCCATATTGATACTACTGATACAGCTAGTTTAAGTAAAACTATAATTCAGTTATTTTAAGAAATGTGTATTTTGAATACATATGAGCACAAGAAGCATTTTCATTTAGTGAACACATGCAGAAAGCCATGATGTTTGACAAATACAGCCAAATGTTACTTGCAAATGGGAGAGAAGTTGCGAGACAAGCATATTGCTAGGAAAAAGCAGGCAATATGCCCATTTCGTATATAAGAATAATTTTCAACCTTCATTTTGCACAGAGTTTTTATAAAGTATGCTAAAAGGTATTTAATGGCTGATTTCTATTAATTCAGGTGCAGAGGGAAAGTCCTTGAAGTTGGAATTGTTTGTTTTGAATAACTATTCTTAATATAAAAAATTTTAACAAGAGATTGATAGATAACGCAGAGGTGATTAATTTAAACATGTTGGGAAAATAAGAATTTAGGTTTTGGGCATGGGAGAGAAAAAGCTATGTAGAAATAAGGATAAATCTTTGCGAATTCCGTATTTTAGGAGTATCCCTAAAGAACCTAAGATACATCTGGTCTGTCCTTTAACTACTGTACAAAATGCACATTTTTTTATACAAGTTAATACACAGAGAACATAGGAAAGCCAAAAAAAAAAAAAAAAAAGAAGAAAAAGCTTTCGCACAGCAGGATTACACGAGGTCTTGGGCAGCTGTATTCACTGGTTGGCTTTGGAAGACCACTTTTTGAAGGTGGTGGTATTAACAATCCAGATGGTAGTCTAGAGTCAGGAGAACTCCTAGGAGTAAGCGTAATGGAAGAGATATCTAAACAAGGAGGTGAATCCTCATTGTTACACCAGAAAAAAGTAGAGGGTCTTTGAAACATATGTTCATCATTATCACACTTTATGTGCAGCAGCTGAAAAGGAATCACAGAAAGAGAAAACATCCTGAGGAACAGAACATGGTAATGCCAGGGAAAGAAGAAAAAAACCCCACATTTTATATTGCAAAAAAGTTTGTGAGCAACTTTCTGTTCAGTGCTATAGTTACAAGACACAGAACTTGAAAATATTTTAAAAGAAAATCTAAAAATATACCACAGTAAGAAGTAGCCCAGTATTAACTGGAATGAAGACAACTTGCTCCTTGATAATTACACCAAACAAAATGAAGACAGGCATCATTCCAAAAGTGCGTCAGATGCACTGATAAAGGTCTACATCCACACATCAGCAATATCTTTTATCTGCACATGTAAACTAGCAGGTAAGCCCATATCTGGGGAGTGGCATTACTCTGGTAGTTAGAGCACAAGTCCAAATTTTCTTTCTCTGAACGAGGAAACAGCTACCATATATATCCCACCAATATTTAAAGAAAATCTAATTATTTAACTAAAATCTTCTTACAGTAGAAGCTCACAGTGCATAAAACTTTGTTTCATTTCCCTATCTAAGGAATTTGAGAACCTAAACATTTATGGACAATAATACCCTTCTGCTATCTTTTCTGTGTGGATGAGTAACTGATTGAACTTGGTATTTTCAGTAGGTATCCCAAAAGCTGAGGCTTGTTCTTGGAAAGCAAAGGAATCCTCATGTCTACAACAGGATGCAAGATGGAACAAAACTGCTGCAGGGGAAATTAAAATGTTGAGCATTGTAACATTCTCTGGATCTCTTAACAAATCCACAGAACAGCTTCGAACAGAGGCAAATGCGTAATATACACACCAGAATACAGATGGTAAGAGTGTTCACCTAAGATTACAAATCATCACCGCAATGTTCTGGTCTGAATTAGGCAGACAAGAACCTGAAGCTAGCTGTCTCATATAACTGGGGAGTATTTAACTATATATTACAGCAAGATTCATTGCCTATTGAGAGCAAAGCTCAGGGCTTTGTCCACTTTGATTAAAAAAAAAAAATTCCAAAAAAAGCTTAACTTTTTGCCAAAATGGTAAATATCTAAAATCCTGAAAGGTTTCAAAATAAATGTATCTTGTCTAGGTGAAATTAGAAACAAAGACCCTTCAGGACCGATCCTGGAAAGAAAAGCAAAAAGGAAATGTATTTCAATATTTAATTTAAGAAACATGGTCAACCAATCTTTCTGTTGAGGCCAAGTTGTAATTCCTACCCCAGAATCTGAGGAAAACAGCTTTGGACAGTTAAAACAAGGCTTTAGAGGAGGACAGATCCATCTTTGAATCTTAAAAGAAGGGACTGAACACTTGTGCAGACAGTGTTTCTTGGCTAGAGCAAGAGTTTATATACTGGATCTGTGCTGTAGGTACCTTGCCTGAAAAAAACTCCGACTTGCCCTGGCTGAAGCAGTGGTAGATAGCTGCAGCAAAAATTTTGAAGTCTGCATTTACTGTCTTCATACAAAGTTACACAACTGATATGACATGATTATGTCATTAGAAGTTTCTATAACTCCAGTAGAGCAAGATTTAATCAATGATTTGAAACCATTTTTTCACAGTTATGTAGAAAACAAAACATTTAAAATCCTTTAATTAATCCTTTAAAATTGAGTCTTGGTCTCTTTCTTCACTTTCTTTACATACTTTCTTACATTTCTTTCTAATGTAAGCCAGATTAAGAGTACAGATTTCCAAATTTAGTAATGATGCCATACTTATGAGGATACCAACACACACCACGAAATTCTCTACCCAAAATTTGCAATTCATAAGAAAAAAAAAGTTATTGGAATTGCAAAGAGCTCATCTGTTGCCAAGCTGCAATTGTGAAACAGAGGGTTTGGAATGGTAAACAATAAAAGGAAAGCAAAAAACTACAAGAAATAAGACTTAAATAATTAGGTTATTATTTCAAGAGTATCACTAGACTACAGTTAGAAGACTTGCAATGCTACCGTGTAATTACTGCAGTGTAAACACTACAGTGTAATACTTGCTGCTATACATATATATGAAAAAATAGATTTCACAATAGTAAACACTGGAAGATACTGAATACAAACAGTCAAATTAAGGAAACAAAATACTTCCCTGAAATGCTAAACAGCAGAGGATGAGTAGTTCCCATAAAAACGTATGTATATCACACGAAACAAATCATACAGAAACCAGTTAATCGCATATAGGAGTCAAAGCCGCGAAATCATAAGGATGCTGAACATACATTAAATCCAGGCAGTGACAGGTTTCAATACAATAACACAACATGCGCTATTTGCACCATTCAAGCCCAGAATGTTCAGCAGACACGTTTCCTCCTATTTATCTGACAAGCAATAGTCTTAGGACATTTCACACCATATAGGGTGAACCAAATCTGTGGAGCTTCATATGAGTTTTGGGAATGTGTCTTGTCAAGAACGAATTTTCACTAGCAATTCTTCACTTGCATGGCCGTACAGAAGCCCACCACCGGGCGTTGGGACCTGAGTTGCAAGCACTGTTCTACGTGTTGCAGCCCATGACCCGGAGTGAGCTGCGAGGCTGACAGCGGCTTTCTGCTTAGGGCCCTACGAATTCAGCAGCCCACAGACAGCACAGGTACAGCAGGGAAGCATATTCAACAATGGAAAGTAATAAGGGGAAGGCCACGAAGAGAAGGATTGCACAGGCGGCTTTTACAATGTAGGAAATAGCATCAGATTCAGAAAAGGCAGGAGAAGGGAAAAGACCCTTAGGCTAAAGAATACAACCTAAAAGGCAAATAACTTCTGAAACTTAATACTCTCAGGTTGATACATTACCTTCCAGTTTGGGCCCCATTTCATCAACACAACAAAACAAAATGAAATCATTCTTAATGAAATTAACAGACTAGTTCAGCGGACTTGGTCTCTATTATGATTAGATACTATTATGTGCCTGTGAAAGGATTTACTTTTGACTCATTCTCCTTAGCACAATGCTGAAGATGCACCGTTTGCACGCTACAAAAATGTAGCGTGATTGAGTTTTAGTTAATCAAGAAATAATTTCAAACTTGTTTGTTTTTACTAGGTGTCACAAAACATGGATTGCAATCTCTGTGTGATACCCCCATAGGAATCACGTAAGCGTATTACTGAATTAGAAACTGCTTTTCTTCTTTAGAACACTCCAGTTGGTAATACACAGAACAGCCATAGTGGGTTACAGCAATGTTACAGCAAACTGTGAGTGGCCTTGAATTCAAAATTATGCAGTTAGTTACAATACCACTGATTACAAGCTACCTGAGATTTGTGACTACTAAGGATATATTAATTGACTAATTCATGAAACACTGTATAATCATTAGCAGTTTTATTAACTAACTGCCACATCTTTGGTTCATTTAGTACTTTTTCAGTGACATGAAATCTGACATGGGCAATTTCAAATCTTTTTTTTTTAACATCACGAACACGACAGAATTTTAAACCCTCATGAAGAAGTGGTCACTGAAATGAATACAGGTTATTATAAAATTGAAAGAGCAGAAGATAGGCAAAGAAAACACACGTGCATTTTCCCACTTCCCAATCTTAATGTAAACACGAATCAAGTGATATGCCTAAATACATTCCAAAACTGTTTTCTGAAACATGCACACAGTTCCAATGTCTATCCTGGGGTTTTCTCATGAGCATGTTCAAGTTTTTTAATGAGGGCAATAGGTGCAACTGTGCTTTGGAGTCACAATTAAAGAACTCTAAATAAAGGTCTAATCAATCAGTATCTTTAATGCTCCACTTAAAAATGGAGTTTTTTTGCAACACTGCCATGGTAAGAATACATATTACATACTGCTTCTTCAACAATACTTATGGTGAATGGAAAAACACCATTCCTTTCCAGGCTGTTTCTCCCAGTACCTTTTCCTGCTGCCTTTCAATTCTGGTCCTCTCATAGTTCATCGTTCCCTCTTTTAAGTTCTTTTCCTCAATATTCCCGGTTTGCTCTATCTAGCTTCAGGGTCATGCAGTTGTCACAACTTCCTTCTCTGCCCTAAGCATGTTGCTCGAAGAGGAAAACCTTAAAGGCATGCCTGAGAAACTCCAGATAAGCCCAAAACAGATTAAAAATCCCTCATCTCATCAGAGGTTTCTCAGTGGCCTACAATGGTTTACTTTTCAGTCTACTATAACAACTGAGATGCTAACTGTGTGTAACTGCTAACTCCCACAAAGGCTGTCTGTACAGCTATTACAGGCTGCTCTAAGAAACACCAACAGTATATAAAAAGAGCAAAAAAAGACATCATGTGAAACAGCACTCCCAGGGACGCACTGATCTTTGGAAACTGGATTTATACATAGGAGCAGCATCCAGAGTCTTATTGTGATACAAACTTGAGCAGTGTCATCATAAGCAAACAACAAAATGAAAATCAGATTGTCCTCATACAATCAAGACCAAATGCAAAAAAGACCAGTGATTAATGTCTTGCCAAACCACTGAAACAGATGAAAAGTAATCGGCACGGATATAAAAGCAATGGAAACTTTAGCTGTCCATGCAAGGGAGTGAGAGACGAAAGAAACATCCCAGGCCAACATCTCCCATGGCACATGTAAGTGCAGCTGTAAAGGCAAAGTACTCTAAGGAAACTCCTAGCGTGGTATAGTATGTCCTCGACAGATCCATCCAGGAAATTAAAAAGAAGTGACAGTCTCTATTGCATAACACTTCTGCACTGGCAAATATAGGTATTTTAGGGACTCATTTTTTGAAGTTTTAGCAAGACTAGCGTACTTAAAAAGATCAACCCTAAAGTAGAAAAAATTATCACAAAGCAGTTTTTTTACTGAATGTGCTGAACAAACAAATCTAAGTAGTTACAATACCCTGAGAGAAAAAGTGTGCAGAAGATTGATAATTTGATGTGCAACTTTCACAATACATTTTATGCGAAAGTATTTGACTATACTACCTAGCATTCTTTTTTTCATTTCCAACTATGATCTCATTGCTTTTAATAGCTTCTTTTATAGATTCAGAAAGAAATTTTATTTTTTCCATACAGTTTACAAACTGATAGAAAAAGCACCTAAATTAGATTGATGTTGATTTGGCCATTTCGCTAGTTTTAGAACAGCCACAGTGATACTAATAACCAAGCAACACGGTAATTTTAACACCAAACGTCTCTCTCAAAAGCAGAAGTCAACTGCTGTCAAGGC
This sequence comes from Phaethon lepturus, assembly GCF_000687285.1. Classification (NCBI taxonomy): domain Eukaryota; kingdom Metazoa; phylum Chordata; class Aves; order Phaethontiformes; family Phaethontidae; genus Phaethon; species Phaethon lepturus. The sequence goes on from NW_010563965.1 coordinate 139,873, forward strand.
TCTGCAGCTGCTTACACATTGTAAAATCGTAAAGGGTACGTAATTGCATTATTCATGCATATAGTTTGCCCAGATTTCAGTCTGCCAGTGTTATTTTAAAGTAAGTCCTCAAATAAACCCCTACAAGGCCTGCAAAAAAATCAGCAATATGAGCAAGAAGAATCAGGAAAACAGTTTTGGATAGATCTCCCTTTGTATTTCACAAACAAGCCTATAACTTGCACTTCTTATGAACTGGAGAGAGAGAAAAGTAACGTATTATTTTTTTCAATTTTCATAGGTGAGTAGATTTTTATGTAGAGCAATAGAGGCCTCACCCTAATACTTCAATTATTTTATAATTATTGAAAAAAAAAAGATTGTAATTAAAACAATTAGTAATGAATGTTTCAGGTAGAAAAATATTCTCTCACATGTGAAGTTATCGGTGATCTGACATTTTTAATTTCCTGCTTAAAATGAAGTTTCAGCTTAGAATTCACTGCCTCCATCTTCTTTTCTTAGTTAGATCAAATTCCGTCAGACCACTGATGGAATCTGGGTAAGTCACCATGTGTAATATTCTTTGGACACATTTTGATGTCAGAGAACAGCAAATTAAGATGTTTTAGCACTATGTTTTGCAAATAAAGTGTTCTACGTTATTACCCAAGAGCGCAATATGTGAATACATGACCGACTCCTTTTAGAGAAGTAAATCTGTCAGTAAGGTCACATATTGCAGTCCAGCCTGGTACATCTGTATTGTTCTTGAGCATCACGTATATGAAGAACCATCTTTGATCAACTATAGACAAAATATTTTTAAAACATTTTGGAAGTAAAAGAGGATCTGAATTGTAAGTCTTGATTGTATTACATTTGATCTTGAGTATGAATTTCAGTAAATGGCTTTATTTATGTCTTCATATTTAGTTAACAAGCCTATTTTAGGTAACAACAGGAAGTTAGAAAAGTTTATTTTAAATGACAGTCTGGATATAACTGCTTAGAACTGAAGCATGCCAAGACTAATGGCATTTAAATGTGAAATGAACCAAGCACTTAATCCTCTGTCCATCCACAGTTTAAAGATGCTCTCAGATTCTATCGTCTTTTTGATACTGAAGTGAGAACAGGCAATGCAATCTGGTCCTGTTCATTGGAAAATGATCTGGGACTCAGAAGCTCTGAGATTTAGCTTCACTCTTGGGAACAGCAGAAATGGCTTTTTTAAAAAAACAAAAGAAAAACAACAGTGTCAAGGTCAGTGAAATAATACAAGAAGAATTGAACTTCAAATTTCTGAAGGAATTTTCTACCTACTACATTTAATTAAAAACTAATGCCAAGACTAAGGTGTCCAGAATAATTAAAGACACCAAAATTGATCAACTTCAGAAGGAAGAAGCAAGAGTAAAGAAATAGTAAGTCTGGCACTGCATACAAATGCTACTATGGTTTCTCAGTTACTGACAAGTGGGAAAGTCATTCCATCCTAGATCAGTATTTTAACAAATAAAGCATGACAGTGACATCACTTGGTGCCTGTAACAGCACTGTTTCACACTACAGGTGCAGTAACAACTTAAAGGTCTCAGTCCTCCCTCACTGGGAAGGAAACTACATGCCCACTGTCAGCCTGGAATTACTTGACCACATAGCTTGCGGTGCCCCCTCCACCAGGATGGGGATTGAATGAGAAGAGGATGTAGCACACAATGTAATTTCAATGTTTATATCTGTCATGTTCTGTGAACTGTCATCACAGGCCCTTGCAACATCTTCTGCTTCTTTAAGTTGCTTAACTTGCTTAATCTAGTTGCTAGTGTTGACTTCTGAAGTGCTAAATCAATTGCTGATTACCAAGCGTTTCTGTGACCATGCATTCATCACTAAAGGCAGAGCACAGTCAACGACCTGTAAGACAGGAAAGCCCTTTCAGCACATCTGGCAAACGTTCAAGTACAAACAGTGTGCAAACGACCAAATACATCAAGGAACACATAAGGTAAGAAAATCCAAGGTACTATTTAAGCATAAACAGAAGCAACTTCATAACCACCTGTATGTGGCTTGTGAAACTGAACATTGCTTTAAAACGACTGTGATGCCAATTAATGGCACACGTACTTTTAACATATTGGGTATCAAGTATAAGGGCTTAAACTTTCCATCGATCGTTAAAACAATCCCTCCCTAGACCTCAGCACACAGAATAACAGCAAACCGGACTGATAACTATAAGGAGTTGTAGTCGTATCAAATGAATCAAATATAAATAAATCAAATTACTTATTATGTCTAAAAAAGCTTCAGAAAGTTCTAGTATGGCACTGGCATCTCTTTATAATTCAGTAACATGGATATGAGAGCTATGAAAAAACCTAAACTTTATAGTTTTACAAATCTGCTTTAAAAAATGAGAATTAATACATTACATTCATAGCATGTAACATGACGAATATCTGCAGGCAAGCAATTTTTTCCCCCATCTAACTAAAAGTGCTTAGGAAGTGACTCAGATGAGGTATTATTTCCCATGCTGGATATTCTGCTTCATTTACGTGAACTATTTTATTGAAGTATTTAACAAAATACTATCAGCAGATTTGAAAATGTTACTCTGACAAAATGATCACAAGATAGAACTGCTATTTTTCTTTGCTAATTTTGAAGAAATAGAGCAGCAGTAGCACACAGTTTTAACAACATGGTACTGAAGTGTTAAATTTAAGTACAGAAAAAAATCAGATCTCTAATCACTTTTAAAAAAATAAAGTTATTCTTCATCACAGAAATTATGTAGAAATGGAGGAAAACATTCTTTGTACTGCTTCTGCTTTTTTCTAAGAGGAGTTGAAACTTTGCAAAGTTATGCTTGAAATGATAGTTGATTTGACTTAAAAGTGTATAAAATTAATTGCAAACTATAACAGGCAATCAATTGTCTTATCAATTCTTTGTACCTTCCTTCTTTCACACGTATCTGTTGCTCGAATAGAAGAGGAGCAGCTGCGTATCATCAAATCATATCCACTGCTATTCCAGGCACTTAACAAACTATCTTAAAATTATTTATGCTTCCTCTTCCCTGCACTGAAAAGTGACTTCATAACCTCACTATTCCATTCCTTCATTTATTTTTCAACCTAATTGTTGCACTAGTATGTCCTTACTCTTATGCTAGCACAGTAAGAGCTTTCATTTACGATGTACACAACCTGGTTTAAAACAGGCCTCCTGGAATGATGTCTCTTGGCAAGGTACAAAAGCTGATAGCATTTGGTGGATACAGTTATATTGCTGGATTTGAGAAAGACATTTTCCTAAAAACCTTTCTTTTTTATTGTTGGCTGCACAACTGATCGAGGAATCACGTAAGTAGAAAGTAGCTTAATCCAAACTCCTGCTTGAAGCAGCATCCAATTAGCTGAAGCTGCTGAGGATCAGGTCCAGGGAAGTTTTTAATATCTCCAAGAGTACAGATACCTCCAGCCTCTGTGGGCAACCTGTTCCAATATTTATTCAAATAATTTATATGAGCCTATTTTGTGGCAAAATTGATTTTGATATTAAACAGGCTGTTAGATGGCTTTAACTGCAATTCCAGTCATGAGAAATCGTAGAAATTTCTGACAGGAAATATTTCTGTATTTTTTTTAAAGATTAAGGAGTAAATAAAGAAATAAAGTTATATGTGAAAACTAATAGCTGGTAGTCATTTATTAAAATGAATTAATACTTTAATAATTACCAATAATTACGATATAATTTTCTTGTAGCATAAGTGCTATTTAAGCAACATGCATATTCATTGTACCAATAGTAATGAACAATAATACACCATCTAGGGAGAGAATACAAATGGCTGGCAAATTTACAAATTTACATCTTAACTCATTATTTAAGGAATCAGACACCACTGTCTTAAAAGACAAAGTAAATCTAAATGTGCACTACAGATGCCACAGGAAGTATTTTGGTCATTGTTGATACTTTTATTTTTTTTCCTGAATGCAATTACCAAGCTCTTCATTAATTTAAATGAAAGAGAAATGCATCTATCACAAGATACTTAAAAGCCTGTTTAGCTGAATTCAAGTGTACATTTAGTTATTATATTCATAAATAAAACCAAACTAGCTGCCATCCTACTGAAGGAAAATAAAAGATTAATGAATTGACTAAATTGATTTTACATCTAGCATTAAAGTCGATTACCTTTCACTGAATGCTTCATAAGCGAGAAGACATCCACAATTTACAATTTGCACTGTGGGGGTTACACAGTATTTATAATTTTTTATAGTGCTCTCTCCGCTAAACATATTTCACTAAAATGAAATCAGTATCAAGGGAGTGTATAGACACAACTGAAGAATTGTCATCACCATTATGAATGTACTTTTACGTTGTCGAAATTTCTAAACATCCATTTCACTTTAAATGGTGCACATCCAGAGCAGGAACAAAGCAGCACAAAATTCACAGCTTAAAAGCAGCACATCTTTTTCTATGATTTTGCTATGTATACGTTAAGAAATTTTATTTATTTTCACAGTTCCCTAATGCTCTATAGATATTCTGTAAGTAAAGGGAGTAAGAGGGGAGTCATTAGGTCAGTCTGTAATGCAACCTGCATTTTCACAGGTCCTGCCAAGATATAAGTAACTGCCAGTCATTAAAAATATTTTTGTTGTGATAACTACAGGAACTGCAGAAAGCATCAGAAATTTCCAATGATGAGGAACCCGCACTTGCTCCTTTTTCCCTACCCACTCAGTGTTAGTTCCTGACACCTAATGACTCCTTTGAGACAGACAAAAATTTCAAAAAGTCATTTAGAAAATATCAGTTGTAAGTGACAATATGCTTGTGACAAAGTTCCCAGAAAAATCCAAAGTAGCATGCTTGAACCATATTGCTTAAGTGCCAGAGTTCTTCGCCCTTAGGTAGCTTGCGTAGAATTCTAGTAGAAGGAGTATTTATTGTCTTCAGGCAGCAACGAGTAGGTATGGCAAGGGGATTAAGAACCACGATTTGAAAGACTGTAATTTGCACTTTTGTTGGCTTGTCACAATCTTACTGTTACTTCAATACTGCATTTCAACAGATGTGTTACATGATCACTGTATGTTAATCATAATCACTGGAAACAGCTCAGATGCTAATAATTATCATAACACAATGATTAAAAAATTAGAGTAAATTCAGATATAAGAGTTACGTTCATGTACTTACTGGAGATGCATGCACTTGTGTTATTCTTAACTGGTTTTCCAAATCTTGAACTTTATTTTTCAGTTCTGTGTTTTCAGTTTCCAAGTCTTGAATCTACAAAGCAAGTGGTTATTGCAACAGCTATCAGGATAGTCATTCATTTCAACAACTGTGTCCATTGAGAGTAAGTTTTACCTGAGATCTGGTGATTTAGATACAATATCTGATTACAAAAAATAATTAAATTTATTTATCTTCTACATTCCAACCTTGCTTTTCTCTTTAATGGCCTTGCAAGATGGCAAAACACAAAATTCTGTTTCACGGTTATCATGTCTTTTTTCAGTTTTCTTTTTTAATACTTGTTACAATTCTTAGCAATATGAGAATAATACTGGAAATTATGCTGTCATAGAAAGCAGAAAACACAAATACAGTGTCATGTTCTTTTATCTCTGTAGAAAATACAGTTCAGAACTTACCCTTTTCTGTAAACCTGCAATTTGTTTCCTTGTTTCAACATCTTTTCCTCCAGATTCCAGAAATTTCCTGTAAGCTAAGTCAAATGCTTGACCAATTGTTAAAGTTATCTCTTCTGCCTTTATATAAACATAAGATTGAAATTAGGATGTTATGAATATTTTATATAATTACTTTCATTTCAGATGATGACAAAATACTTTACACCATGTGTCATGTTCAAAGGGTTTGCTTCATCCCTCGTGAAGTCAACACCACAAACGAGCATGCCAAACACTCTTCAGCAAAATACCTTGACAGAAAGCAACCTAAAAATACTTCAGATAAAGAAGGGAGACTGAACAGGCAGAACAGAATTAGCTAATTTTTAGTATAAACTATGCTTCTAATTTCTGTAAATACAGATAGCATCCTGCAGCATGAGTTTTTTCTGATGATTTCTGAAGAAAATACAGGCTTTTCAATCATTAAACAAATGGTTTTAGTTTTAATGGATTAATATTTTCATGTCAATGGATGTTTTGACCCCTATTACTTTTAAATTTGGACTTCAACACTTATTTTTAGAAGTCCTATAAAATCTCAATCAGCATAGTATAGACAAATATATTTATTTCAATTTTATATTATAAGTATTTCAAAACAAAATCCGACCAAAGAGAATTTACATTAGTATGTGCAAAATATAGTAATTTAGTAGTTCTATGCTGATTTGCATCGTAAGTTACAATGTGTATATACAATCTGTGCAGGAAATCTACTTTAAAAATAACAGAGATACAAACAAGCATATAAGAAGTTGATCGAGCACACCAAGGTTTCAGAAAAAAATGCTGACTTACAAGAGGCACCAATAAAAGGTGAACATATGGATATGCCTGAGAACTTCAGCAGAGAAACTAAACACCGTTTATCAGAAAAAAAAAATCTGACTAAAACAAAACTAGAATTTTCTTCTTTATGGAAATGAAAACCTGAAATTGATTGTTTCTGGTGAAAGCAGAGCATTCAGCTCAATGCCAAGAACATTTTTCCATCACTACCTCTAAGAACATGAAGGGCTGGATGCACAAAAATGGTACAGAATGTTTCTCCCAGCCTTTTATTCATGCAGTAGTAAAGTCATTGAGTAGAGGTGTGTGAATTAACCCCTCTTATCTTTTTACTGTGGGGAAAAAAAAACCCCAAACAGCTACCTCTATAAAGACGACCACCAGAAGAAATTATTTTAACCAGTTTAGCCTGAATTAGACCAAAAAAGCTGAACTGGGACTGTTTAGCTGCTTCAGAGAGTAACAGTTTATGTTAGTAAAAGAAAAGTGTACTAGACACCGGGAGGAAGCAGCCCTATCTTCTTGGAAGGATGAGGGCTGGCTGAAAGGAAAGGTACCAACGAAGCTGGGATCCTTTGCAATCTGAGAGTACTAATAAACAAAGAGTGAACCTGAGGAGAGTAGTACAGTAAGTGGAATGTCGGGGTAGAGAGAAGAAGAAACGGTGCATTGTTTTGGACTAGAAATGCTACTCGTGCGCAAAGACTGCGAGGGAAATTTGAAATCCCGGGAATGTGTGAGAGACACAGGATAGAAATTTGAAGAGAAATGAACAGATGCGTATAGGATTTCTGAGCAATGCCTACTGAAGGCACTGCAGCAATGCAGGTGAACAACAAAATCATCAGGATCACTGAAGTAACATACAGTACTATATAAGTGCATGTAAGTAGAAGTGAATGTGCATCTTTTTCTAAAAAAAAAAACAAAAAAACAACCAACCCAAAACCTGTTTCTTTATTATTTCCTTTGTATGATACCTCAGCTACTTCAGAATAAATCAAAAAGAGAGGCTCTAGATTATGAAAAACATTAAACATCTATTTCAGTGTTGATTCCAGTGGTTTTAGTTGTTAATTACTTTCTGCCAGGGTAAACACAGGACCCTGTTGCAGCTAGACACCATTTATTTCATTTCCTGTCCTAAAGTATTATTTTCTGTTTCTGCTATTGCACATTTTTGAATGGTTACCCTGTTCTATCTCAGACATGAGGGAATGTCAGTGGTTGGTGCAATGAATCCTCTGGTAGTGCGTCATGACATTAACAAATTTGAGAAATGGAGGGGAGTTGAGAAGGGGGAACCTCGCTGAAATAAATGAATAAATAAGTAAACAAATAACTGAGCCTGAGGCAGACCCATCAGCAGAAGCGCCTCTGATGGTGTCTCAGCCACAGGGTTGCAGCAGTATCTGCAGAACATCTGTGCAAACATTTCAGTGCGGTCCGTTCTGAGAGTTTTGCAGATGCCTGGCCTAGGATATCGAGCTGGGTAGTAAGAAGAATTGTCCCAGAAAACTTCTTAGATCAATGAAGAAAAAGGCTCTCCTTTAAATTAACGCATCTAAGTTACAAGACACTATTATTGGCACGAAAGATTATGTCACAGTGACCCCAATTAAAAGGCAGGCTATCTGCCTTTATTAACCATTCCTGTTCTATTTCAAAGCAGAGCAATCAAAGTCCGTAAGTCACCCAAATTCTTTTAAAACGTCTTGCATACTTACACACTTTTCACTGTCAAATACATAGCACAGATGCTTATTTGATTCTGAGTCCTTGCATATGAAAGTAAATATTCTCTTGTCAGTTTTATCATCAGCACAAAATGATATCCTGTGGAGTTGACAGTTGTGCTGGACTTCCTGCAAATAAAAAGAAAGATTATTTTCAAGAAATTACTATACTTGCCTAGGATACAGATGCACAAAGTAAATCTCTGGATTTCCTCACGTACAAAAGAGCGGGCAAGTTGCAGTAACATTTCTGAATGCCCCTCATTGTACATAAGAGTGTGCAAAAATGGGCTTAAAGTATAAGAGAAGTTAGCAAACTCATCTCCTAACACATGTTCCCATTTTTACTGAATGTAAGCAGGAAGTTTTCATTTGGACAGCATTTATCTGGAAGTGTTTATTTGGACAGTAATCTCTGTTCTCAAGAAATGGTTTCACTGTTGCTTTACATCTCTCTGCTATTTATTTAGGGACTGATTATGTAAAATACTCTGTTCTTTTTCCAGGTGCACAACATTTTCAGGTTTCATCATCTCCCAAGGTTTGTTAAAATGTTTTTACTGAATTAAGTCCTTACCTTTCTATCTCAAATGAAGCAAATAGAAATAAAATGACTTTGTTATCCAAATACAGGGGCAGAAAGAAATAAATTAGACATCTAAATAATTGCTTACTTAAGGTACAATCCAAACAGCTTTTAAACGTTTGCATATTTTTGATACTTTCCATTAAAAAGCATGTTCCAGCTATTTAAGAAGTTGAGTAGCGATGCTCTTCATCTGAGAGCACTTGACGAGACTGAAATAAACTCTCTCCGCTATTTTTTTTGTTGTTTTTCTTCAACAAGTCTCTTCTTGGTATTTTATTTTATTTGGCTTATTACATGGGAAAGCGGTATTTGATTTAAAGGAAAATATGCACTTTAGATGTGAACTATTATCTACTAAAAAAAAGAAAGTTTCTGTGCAGCACTGGGGTTCCCAGATTGCTATAAGCTCATAAACAAGGGCATGCCCGCTCTGCACACCACCATTTATCAAAAAACGGGACCACATGGGCAATCTTTTCCCCTTGCCCCAGCTGGGTTACTTTTCTCAATCTTTACAGCTGTTCTCCTATGTATCCTATTTCTCTCATGTCCTCAAATCTCTCTCATATTTAATCTCTTCCTGTTGTAGCTCTTTAACAGTTACATATAACATCACAGCTCTTTTAGGCGTATAGATCCATGTAACTACTTTATATCATTTAAGGACAGAACCACTTTTCTATAATCCTCCTTTTTTGAGTGCCAAGTATAGAATCAAGTCCTGATACATGAGCAGGTCTCCTGTTCCTACCACAATTAATAGTCATCACATGAATATAAACCAATATTGAAGTGATTTACTTCAAAAACACACAGAAAACATACTGTAATCAGCGATGCTAACATGGCATTTAAGTAATTTCCTAAAGCATCTATAAATTTTGCAAAAAGAAGAAAAACTTGATCCAAATTTACATTTACATGTCGCTTTAAAGAACAAAGTGAGGGAGATAAAAAGACTACTCATAGCTGATTACCATTTGAGCTGCAATAACAACATTGCTAAAGAGATTAGAATGTTCTTATTCCCCCGGGAACTTCCGTCCCACAGCTTTCTGTTAATCTCGGCAGGAAGAGTTAGGAAGATGAACATATTTTGGCATTTAAAACTGTTTTTTTAAAACAGTTTTTGGCAGGATATGGGGTTAGTACACCTTTCTGCCCGATGACATAAGGAAGATGCAAAAATGGCAATTAAAGTTGATATGGATATTTCTTGCCCCGTCTGCTCATGAACTCTTGAATCATGGTTGAATTGAGTTTGAAGCGAAAATGGGTTGTGAGTAGATGAGTAGATATAGCCTTAAACTAAAGCCACCTTTTCTCAAAGGGCAGTATCACTGTCTGAATAGCAACAATTACTCCAGAATTAAGAAGCAGTAACAAACATTTCATTCAAATCCATCATTAAATGTAGGTATAAATTATTTAAGAGCACTCAGATGTTAATAATCGCTGACCACTGAATAAATACTTTTTAGCTTGATTATATTTATCTCATTATTCCTCTTTGAAGTCTGTGAGGAGGATGTTTTGCCTACTGTGTAACCCCTTCCAAAATACCAGAGCAAACAAAGGAACAGAAAACCCTGCCACGGGATGACTGAATGGCCGTAACTGCTGAAAAACAGGAATTGTCAAGCTGTGCCAGATGCAAAGCTTGGGGTAACATTTATGGCCTGCTACAGGACATTTACAGAGGAATGGGTAACACACCTGAGAAACATAAGCATTCTAGGGAGGGGGATACAACAATAAACATTAAAAACACAAGAACAGGTTAAGGAAAGAAACATGCATGAAAAAGCAGCAGCATGAATGAAGTGTCACAGCAAACAAATTGTCTCTTCATTCACCTGCAAATACTTACATGCGGGTACCTACACAACGGTGACCATTTGAAAAGGTGTTTATCATATGTGGTATTAACATTTATTTACCACAGTGTTTTCATCTTCCTCAGACTTTAAAAATTCTAGTGTAGAAGGATTAAAAAAATTAAATCCCACATTAGCTACAATCTGTATTTTGGAGTATCATGTACCTTCCCGGGAAGATGTTACCCATGTGTTGTAACAAGAAAAGGCATTTTAGAAGAATTTTCCATCAACAGAATGGCTTTCATTGTTAATACTTTTTCAAAATATAAACCAATAAAACATTAAAAAACAGTTAAAACAATATTTAATTACTAATTTAGCACCACAAATATATAAGCCTCTTACCTTTGTTTTTGGATCTAGAATTTTTACACCATAGATTGAGATTTGTAATTCAACTTTGGGGGTCTTCTGGCCTTCAGATTTCTTGATATGTCTTGCAAACTATAAGATAAAAAATACAACAGCAATGGCATCAATAGCAAGTTTGTTGTGGGGTTTTTTTTTCCTTTTTTTTTAATTACTTCTCATTTCCTCTCAACTCCTTCCAACTGAAATTGTTTCTTTCCTTCTTCAAAAAGCTCTTATAAACAACGCCAACCATTCCCAACGTCACAGTTGGGCATGTAACAGCATTTCCAATTGCACACTATAGAATATTCCCATAATTTGGGAAAAAGTATTTTTAAATTACTTACCTGGTTCTCCTGAAACATTTATCTGCTCTTTAGGCACTTAATTTAAACTTTTGCATGAGATTTCTAGGAGAATGGTAGAAATACGAATACCTTCCACATCCCACTATTTCTACACACACACTGCGGGTACTTCCTGTATGTTCTTCCAGGGAAATCAGTTCTTTTAAACAGGTTCAGTGTGAAAGCACTACAGGTGTCAAATCCTAAGAAATACTTGATCTCTCCTATGATATTCTCAGGTTTTATTTGCTAACAGTTCACTAAATGATGGCTAGACAACATTTTATACGGCTGGGTCAGGTCATGTGCCCCCATCCAATACACCTCCCATCCTTTTGTATCTTTTCTTAGCTGCTGAATAGGACATGACTTTCTCTCACAAATGCTACATATAAAATAAGCAAGTATCTAAATTGCCACTACATGGCAGTTAAGAAGTGTCATGAATTCGAGTAACTTCCTTAGCAAAGACACAGAACTGCTCTATATTTTGCTCTGTTACCAGCCCTTTTCCTCGCAAGCCTTTGACAGCCTGGAATGGTATTTTCAAACCCACAAAGAAGGACGGTGACTCACTGAAGGCCAGAAGAGTTGGAGTATATGGTTTCACAGCTATATGTTTGAACACATCATCCTGAAGCTTGCTCCCACTCAAGTATAATTGAGCGCATAAATCACCGTTGGTACAAATAAACTATATAAAAAAGTCAGTGAAGATGGTCTAAAAAAGAGACTAGGATGTCGACCAGGGTGCTAACCCATCTTAAGGAGGCTTAGACCTAGAAGACAAAAGCATGAACTACCCTGTGACTGTGAAGTACTTGGTTGTAGCCAACTGATACCTCCCCTGCAAATGCCTAAAGCCCTGATTTTAATTCTTTATTTACGTATTTACATAAGGGATAGTTGGGGTTTTGGGTTTTAGCTCTGCCCCTATTCCTATGCCAACTAGTACTTGCAAAATCTTTCCATGAACTCAACTGCTTCACACAGTATGACTATCTCCAGTAGAGACTGTCCTCTATTTTCTCATTTTGCCTACTTGTAGGCAGCTCCACTGACGGCAAATGACTAACCAGTTTTAAGAACCACCCTAAAGCACACGATTACCTGTTTTTCCCTTCTTCCCAATGTTATTCCTCATTTTGAAAGCACATGTATTAAGAATTTTAGTAAATAAACATCAATTTATAATTAATCCTATCAACTTCATATAGTAACATGACCCATCCAGAGAGTTAATTACTGACTAATGCATCACATTAGCTGGTAAGTATCACACTCCGTAAGTTTAAAAAAACCACACTCAAAACCCCAAAAAACAACCAACCACAAAAAACCCACTCAAAACCACTCCATATCACACAAAACCAACTCATAAATCTAAATATCCCTTTTGTATTTCAACAGCTGGGATTGCTACAGTCATTGGCCAAATATTTTATGGAAGTTTGTACATGACTACTTACTAGTGAACACTAACGAGTCAAAAGTCAAGACATAACTTCCAGTTCTGCCTCTCTTCAATATCATCTATATAGCTCTTGCAAAATACACATTCTTTTTCAAGCCCATTTCTCACATATTTAGAGTACACTTTTAATACAGTTTAATGACGATCCTCATCCCTTGATTTTAATTAAGGTGAGTAATTTGATATGCATCTTTTTATAAAAAAGAAAATCAGATTTGCTACAGAAAAATAATTCTTTAATAGAAATCATTAATTAAACACCCCCCCTCGCAAACTGGACTTAAATTTTATACTACCATTTTAACCTGATTCTTACGTCTCTGCTTTAAAAAATAGGAACATCATACACCAATGAATGTTTTATTAGCACAGTCTTTTTTCCAAGATTAATAAACTTAGCTATCTTTCAAACAATTTTCATGCATTTACTAAACACCCCCGCTCTGCCAGCTTTCCTGATTTCTATTTTGATATAATCTTTTGTTGGATGAAACTTTGAGAACATACGTGTTCCCTTTCCATAGTGCAACAGGGCCACAAAAAACATGGATCACCTGCACAGTTTGGGCATCTCAATTTCCAACGCACTTTACAGTGCACAAAAACATACCTATGCAATAGATAATCCTGAGGCATATCTCAGTTTAGAATAGCCTTGAACTTGAGCGAAGCCTGGCTTTTTGGAAATGTCAAATGTCCCTTTATAAACAAGATGCGCACAATTATTTCTGTGCAGTAACGCACAGAAGGAGGCATAAATAATCTTTGTTTTTACTGAGTTAAAGCCATATTGTATGTTGAGAACGATGATGGAATGCTTGGTTTTCCAACTGTAATCATCTCATCGGGGTCCTGAACAACAGCTACAACATGAAGACTTTTAAAAATAAGTAGATCTGAATAACGTGCACGAGTTTTAGAACAGCTGGCCAAAGTCTGTTCCAAGTAGTCAAGAAGTCTTACAACACCGAGGAAGTTCCAGAAGATAATTCTTTGCCAATACTAAAAAAGGGTAAACAAAACGACCCTACCATGTCTCCACTTGCAAAAGGCATAGATCAAGTTCAAGAACTACAGAATTCAAGTGAGATTAAGTTAATGATGATCAGCATTTTACAGAAAATGCAGCTTGTCAAAATAGACCAAGCATTTGACTGAGTTTTGCATGCCATTATATTTAGGAAGTGAAGAAATACAAAGAAAGTATTAGTTAAGTTAGTTAGATTAGTCTCCAGATGCAGTTATAAACAGGAAATTGTCATTGGGAAGATATGTTTCTAATGTATTCCAGCAGCGTTTATTTCTTAAGCATGACATTATTGAACACTGAGCAGGAAGAAAATAATTACTGCAAAACTCTGCAGGCTGAAAAAGTAAGCGAAAAAAGGGGGAGAAAAGTAACTGCTGATCTGTAGAAAAAACGAAAATTGTTACAGAGCAAGCCTACGGACCAGGAAGGCTGATGGAGGGGCAAGTAACACAGAGAATACCTCAGCAACCAGACCACCACAGATTGCCTCCCTGCAAACAAACCATCTCTGCCTCAATACCAACTCTGTAAATATGAAAGACAAACTGTCTTTCTCGGGACACTACCCTGTGAAGATGGTGGAATCAAGGAAGTCTTGATGTCATGGTAGGCTTCCTGCTAACTGTGGACCTTCTGATGAAACTACAGTTGGGAAGATTAATGCAGTCCTTGGGTATTTCAAAAAGATCCTTAAGACAACAACAACGGCTGCACTGCATCAGCTGCTTGTGAGAAACTACTCAAATTTTATGTTCTGAGGTTTTCAGATGCAGAAAGATCTTGACAAAATGGAGAAAGATGATAGGCTATTTGCAAAAGTTAGCAGAGGACTGGAAACCCGCTTCATAAGAAACTCCACCAAATCAAAAACAAGCTAATGGTGAAAGAAAAACACAAAAGAATCTCTTCAACACAGACATACAGAGATAAACAAGCTTTTTAATCAAAGGTTTATGGTGACAGAAAAGTACATATAAATACAGAAAATCTGGTTCAGTTACTTTCTTAATGCTTTTCCTTCCCACTCCCTGTTCTGTGAAATAACAGATAACATACAGATACTGATCAGTAATTTCTTTCATACCTGACCTTCTCTAGAGAGGCAAGTTCAGCCACCTCCCGAACTTGTGCAGGGTTTGAACAGCAGATCCTAACACTCAGTCAAGGTATTAGCCCATTTGCTTTTCTTCTCTCTATTTTTCCTACTCATTCCTTCCACCTAAAGAGGACCATGAGGGACCTCTGGACAGGGGAGGTTTACAAACGTTATTTTCTCCTTTCAGCACACATTTGAAACAAAACAATATTTGTAGCTCACACAGTAACAACATTATTTAAGAGGGCAAAAATCTGTAGCCTCCCATTGGCATCAAAATGGACAGGGATATAAAATTATAATGAATCACAGCATGGCCTGGGAAGACATATGATAGGCCAAATTCTTAAGCTGTTAGTTTATACATATATTGTTCTCAGGCAAGACACCCTGATTTGGCCCAATAATAGTATGAGCAGCTCAGTGGGATGGGCTAGCTTTTCTTTAACTGCTTTGGAATTAACATCATATTTCCCTTGAATCTTTTAGGGGAAGCAACAGATACAAATAAATCTCTTTTCTGGGGCTTAATTTAGCTTTAAAAATAAAAAAAGAAAAAACTTCCATATATCTTGTCTTTTATTGCAGTAGTAGAGAAAAATTGCATACTTTGAGATTCTTAGTAAAATTACATTTGAAATGCTTATGCACCAAGTCTTAGCAAACTGCAATCAGAGGATTAATCAGCAAAAACGACATATGGGGGGGGGTGTGTGGGGGAATAAATATCACATTTTAAAACCAGCCAGGAGCTTTAGTTAAAGAAATAATGGTTCAATCAAATTCTATCAAAGTCAATTTAAGCTATGCAAATCAAAACTGTGCGCGTTTATTTAATATCTGCACTTCACAGCACAAGTCAAGAGTTCATTAAAAAACTCAGAATAAAGGTAGATGTTCCTGTGATTTGGGTGCTGATCTTCAGCCAGGGAACAGAGGTTCAACTCCTTCATTTTACCCAGGCTTCCAGTGAGACATCAGACATTGCACTTCATGTGGACACCTTAAAAGATAGCTGTTGGAGGGCAACGTAGCTGTCTAAGCCGAGAGACAACTTTATACCTGGTTTTGAGAAGATTCTTTTCCTTTATTTTTTCATAACAACATTCATTATAAGGAAAGATGCCTGGAAAACAAAAAAAAAGGCCCTATTTCTTTTGCAGTGACCACGTATTATCTTTCCGGGCATATTATGGTCCAAACTCTCATGCATGTTTGATGTGGATATAACGAAATTATGACCTCTGAAAAACGGCTGTCAAGAAGAGGAAAAGGATGAAAAGGCCACAGATATGCAAACCTACATGTCTCAACAATCATCTGGGTAAGGAAAAAGCTGTCTTGGAAATCCATTTCTATGGAATATGCTGTATTTTATTTTCTAAACACACACTGGACTGAGAGGAAGGATATTGATCTGTTCACCACAGTGTGGAAGACAATGCTCTACAGTCTTTTTTCCATCTCTCACTCCCTAAGGGTTTTTTGTTTTTCTCTTGGGTTGGGGGCAGGGGCTTTTTTGTTTGTTCCTTTGTTTTTGTTGTTGTTGTTTCATTTGGTGGCCTGGAGTTTTGGGTTTTTTGTTTTGTTTCTTTTTTTCTTGTTTTTTTTTTGAGAAAGAGAGTGACCACGTATTCTCTTTGTCAACTCTTCTCATGTGATTTACTCTGGTCTTCAGGCTGTCCCTGGCTGGTCCCGAACCACATATTCTGCTTTCTCCAGTACTTCAAAAAGAATAGTGACTGCTGTAAGGCTCCACTGGAAACCTCTTTATCCCAATATTAAAAGATTTCTGTACTCCACCCTCCTCTGTCCTTTCCACAACAAATGAAACCCAGTTTTAACAGGAAAGGGCTCCAAGAACAATATCCACTGACGGTCCATTAATGGCAACAGCAGGACAGCACGTGTGGTGGTGTGTGAAAGAGCACTCTTCACTTTCTGTATTCTTAGAAGTCAAGGAGATAATGAAGAATATTTCAAGTGGCTCCAAAGTGATTAATTCTATTTACATTATCTCTGGTGACGGAAGAAAAGAGGAGGCAAAAAGGAGACTGAGTTGGAAGTTGGGTAAGAGTTTGGTCTTAAGAGTCTTAAGTTTGGTCCTCACAAAAACACCCCTTTGAGGACTAAAAGGAACAGCCCAAAGCTCAGGTGTTTGCTTCTGGTTTCCCCCTAACACCCTTCCATGCTGTTTTCTTACTAGTAGTTTGGTTATGCTGCGCTTTCCATCTGTTATGCTGATCCTTCCACCTGTTCTCACCTCAGGCAAACCTCCACTTTTTGAGAAGGGCCAAATTCATTCCTACAGTCTGATTTAGAAATTGTATCCTTCCTTAACAAAGGGAAGCAATCATTTCACTTTATAAAATAAAGTGTGATTTGACAACATTTACAGATTTGAATAGTGAAGGCATGTTCTGATACAACATCTTGGTACCATATTCCTTAGTTTTTATTTCATTCTGGAAATTAGTTTGACTAGAAAAGTGGAAGGAAAAAAAATGTTTTTAAGAAATTATGAGAAGAGCCCACCTGATATTATAAATAAAAATACACATTTTCACAGAATCACAGAAACACTAGGTTGGAAAGGACCTTCAAGATCATCAAGTCCAACCATTAATCCAGTGCCACCATGTCCCCTAAACCATGTCCTGAAGCGCCACATCCACACATTTTTTGAACACTTCCAGAGATGGTGACTCCACCACCTCCCTGGGCAGCCTGTTCCAATACCTGACCACTCTCTCAGTGAAGGAATTTTTCCTAATATCCAATCTAAACCTCCCCTGGCACAACTTGAGGCCATTTCCTCTCATCCTCTCACTAGTTACTTGGGAGAAGAGGCCAACACCCTCGTCGCCACAACCCCCTTTCAGGTAGTTGTAGAGAGCGATAAGGTCTCCTCTCAGCCTCCTCTTCTCCAGACTAAACAACCCCAGTTCCCTCAGCCGCTCCTCATAAGACTTGTGCTCCAGACCCCTCACCAGCTTCGTTGCCCTTCTCTGGACACGCTCCAGCACCTCAACGTCCTTCTTGTAGTGAGGGGCCCAGAACTGATTCAAGCTGCGGCCTCACCAGTGCCGAGTACAGGGGCACGATCACTTCCCTACTCCTGCTGGCCACACTATTGCTGATACAGGCCAAGACACTGCTGGCCTTCTTGGCTACCTGGGCACACTGCCGGCTCATGTTCAGCCGGCTGTCAACCAGCACCCCCAGGTCCTTTTCCACCGGTTTAAAACACTAGTGTCCAGCTTTTTTCTGTCTCCTGCAGTAGAGCTCCAAGAAATTTGAAGACATGAGGGGAAATCCCAACTAGATAAAACTACTGGACGACCCTCTAGAAAAATTAAATATAGATGCTTGAAACAACTGCATATTCAAAATGCAAACAACCCAGAAAAATTATCAAGTGTTTAGAAAATGTAGCAGTAGTAGTATTTGGGATAAAACAAGTACAATGAAGCATCACAAAAAATTCCTCCAAGTTATTGTAGATCATCAGCTCCACCTGCTGGGAACAGTAAGTTCATGGAATGGTGTGCTACAGTTTCGCACAAACCTATGTTTGGCAAGCGAATAACCTTTGTGCTGTATGAGTTAAGAACTTTTGATTTAAAGAAGTAAAGAGTTATATACCAAATGTCTATTCTAACATAGTTTGATGACATAATGGCTTAAGAAAAATAGTTTACAGTGGCAGTATTTCATGGTCTGTGTATCACTGAGCGTATAACTTCAAAAGGTCATTAGTGTGATGCACATCAGTTGTCAAAATAGCTCCAAATGTTAAGAAAGAGTCATCTGGTTTTCTGCTAGCTATGAACTTTCATTAAAAACAAATTATGACGAACTACATTGTGATTAAAACAAAATCTATAAAATAAAATAATAAAAATAATAGCATCACAAGCTACACGTCTTCTAAAAACTCTCCTGATCCAAAAAACACTATGTACGTTTTCCTTCAATGTAAGACATTAGCTTTCAAGCTCTTTTCACTGGTTTAAAATTTTTAATTAACATTTTCTAAAAACAAGCTAGAGATATGTGGTTAATAATAAAATCCAGTACCTCTAGGCTTCTCTTCAAAGAATTCAGATGCAAAACATAAATCAATATTGAAATGAGTATTCAGCTAATTGAGGATTCTTTCAAACACAAAACCTCCTTATTGCTCTCTGAATTCTGTGCCAAGATTTTTCAAGTCTTTCCAAAAGTTGTCTTTAATTACTTTGAGTTTTCTAAAAAAACTTTGTGATTATACATGATTCCATATAATACTGGGCATCTAATCTCCAAACTTGCAAGCTTGAAGAAAATAGTGTAATTGTGGCAGCAACAATTCAGACACGTATCTCCAAGGTGGTTTATTTAGGGAACACATGTAAAAGGTTAGAACACATACCTACATACTTCAATGACACCGCAAGAATATGCAAAAACTTCTACTTTTAAATTTTACTGCTCGACTGACAAAATTTTTTTCCCAAGATAAGAAAATAGTTCTGGCTCTTCCTACACGTCAGAGAACAGTTATTTGAAATCCTTTTTGGACCTGCTTTCAGAGCAAACTATTTTAAGGTACCAATCATACGATCCAACCCACTAAAAGCCTCCAGTGATCACTGAGAGCCCAGGTTAGCCTGGAGTTCCACCAGTGAGACAGAGACACTTAGCAGCTGCTCTACTTGGGAGGAGTCTGATAAAATATCATTAAAACTAAATAAAAAATTTTCCATAGCAGGTTATTATCTTGACAAAATTTCTGCACAGAATTAACTTTGCTCAGGGTAATGGAATTTTATAATCACAACACATCTAACACAACAGGCTTCGCTCCAGTATTATCTGTAAACTGTACGAGGAGCAGACAAAACCATACATTTTGTTTCTGCTGGTAGCGCACTGCAATGGTTAAAAAAGGGTCATACTTCCATTAGCCTAAAACACTTGAAAACAACCAGGCAATAATGTCTCTAACGAACTGCAGCAGAGTAAATCTTTTTTGGCATAAAACATTCTAAGAATTGACTAAGCTAATCTTTAAAGGCAGCTGTACTATTTTGGCAGAGCGAAAATAATGGCAAAGAACTTCCATTTCAATACCTTAACGCAATTACTAATCAATCTTGTAAAGATGGCTTTTTCAAGGGAAACCTCAATCTTAAAAGCTGAGCTACATGAATAGTGTTTAATGCTTTCTTGCTTGCTTTTTTTATTATAGTAATAACACAGAAACAAGTTTTCCAATACTGATTCCCAAAATTTTCAAAGGAATTTCTGTTTAAATGTATACTGAAAACCCTACAAAAAGTTGTGGAAAGTACAACAGTAGGCAGAACTATTTTTACATCTAAATAAACTACTGCTCCAACAGCTCTAAGCAGCTAAGCACGAAACCGTGCAATTCCCCTGCCATGAGACTTAGCAGGTAAATCAAATGAGCATTCCCTGCCACAACTCACAGCATTTGAAGAGCTTTAAGTGTATTAGCTGTCACTCAAACAGTCAAATCAAAGCCGTGTTATCAGTTAGCAACCCTCAACAAGTTGGTAACTAGCTAGTGGTAATACATTAAGGCCATAACCAGCGAACATTAGCATATCATGAACACGCTTAATTTTCCTGTCCCTCCTCAGTCACTGCACTAGGATACTTTCCAATTGTCTACCAAGCCCCTCAGTACTCAAGAACATATAACCAAGAAGAAATTGTAAATGTCTGATTTTCTCAGCCACCTATGTGCACCAGCACATAAACGCTGTTTGTGCACACAGATCTTTTCCAACAAAACATGAAACCTGGAGGACGAGGCAATCATGTCCCTTGTTTTATATTTATGTTTTGTAACCCCTATTCTCTCACTACAGCTCTATTTCCAGATATATCACCAGTTATCACAGCTGAAGGGTGAACGACATGCATGCCAGTGTGAACGGCAGTCAACCTTCACCTCCAAGTCTAATAGGTTACATGGATCAGAGACGTTAGCTTTAGATGAGGAGCGGTCAGGACAGCCAGTAGCCATGGAACCATCACAGCCCGTTTATGGTGTGGTTTGATATTCTTCTGTTCTCTGGCACCAACAGCTTACCTTAAGTGGGTGGATACTCTATGTTTTGCAACAAGGGGCAAGTCACCTAACTGGAGCTCACAGGAAGCACTGCACGACCCAGAGAAACGTGGGACAGGCATTACTGAACTTACTAGTTAATTGGTCAAGGAAGAGTTAATTTTTTTTAATTCTCTGGCAACAGGTTTGGAGTGCCATAATTAAAGGCATTCAATAGTCATAAAGTGAGGATGGCAGCTAAAACGCATTGTTGCTGCCTAAGTTAGAATTAATGAAGCCCTAAAGTTTCCAAAAAAACAGACATTACACATTAATGTACATAAACTTTACTATACATAATTGCGTAATCTAGGAGACAACAGAACATCAGATAATACGGACACAATAAGGAGCTGTCTACACATCAGTGAAGAGTGCAGTAAAAGCAACTGCTACTAGAACCTGTGAATTTGCCTAGAAACACATACGAAGTGCTTTATCTGTGAAAGCAGGTTAACAATACATTCCATTTATATTTCATTATAAATGCTTTCTTACCTTTAACTTTCTAACAGCATCTCTTACAACTTCTGTGCCTTTGGGCTGCTCCACTTCAGTACTGCCAAGAAACTGAAAATATTGTAATTTGTGAGAATTAAGTTATGCATTGAAAGGTCTAATTGACTCAAATAATCATGTTTTCCAATTATGTCCAAATAACATTTTGGAAAGAAAGTAATTTCAATAGTTGATAAAGAACAAATCTTCATGCAGATATCTCTAACCAAGAGAATAACAAGAATTAATTTCTAATTAGAAAAACATAAGAGATATCAAAAGCAGCTTTTTAAAACCATTTTATTTATCGCAATCCTATACAAGTCTGTTAATTAGAGGTTAAGTACCTTTTTCCACTGGGAAATTGTAATTTTAGTACATCATCTCTTTTGGAAAATAATGAAAAAATCCAAAATATTACTGATATAAGACACTTCCCATCAATTAACATAAGCCAATGGTTTGGACTATGTTAATAGAACTTTCATATAGTGGTGCAAGATAAATTAAAAAGGCCTGATTCTGCTCTCAGAGCAGCTTGGTACAGTAGCTTCGTAGATTTAAAGGAAGCAGGCTCCAATTTACATAAAAGCAAGGCTCATATTCAAAGAATCTCGGCTAAAGATCAGAGTTTTAACAAGTGGGGTTTTCACAAAACCCAAGCATACACCTGTTAATACACAAAGCCTGATATTTCAAGAGGGACCTTACCATTTCTTTATTTGTACACGGAAATGCCTTTACGTTCTGTACAGTTTTGCTTGCCTTCTACTATACTGTTATGAAAGGTGTGACAATGCTGCCCAAGCTGCCTGTGTATAATAAATAATTACAAGTTGTCTGCCTGATTTTCACAGAGGTACAGCTGATTTAGTCACACCATGTACCTGCATATGCCAAAATGATGCTAGCGAGAAGGAATAAACTCCCTTCTTTCTCTAAAGTGCACAATCTTCCATGTAACGTGACACACAGAGGTATGCATAATTTTTAAGTCTTAGCAATTTCACGAGGAAATTAAATTTGCCAAGCTACCGATGCTTTCAGCATCGTAACTCTAAAGTCTTTAATTCTAGTAAAATTTTGAAATGTGTTTACTGTTGTCAATGTGCTTGGGCTGTTCTAAACACAGGAAATAACAACTGCAAGTGTGGAGGAGGCTCAGTGAGCAGAGAACACGGGCCACTGCTGGCCACGGTGAAGAGGAAGACAGCTGAGCATACTTCATCCACACACGCTTCCGAATTTTTCTGTAGTTTTGCAACTGGCAGCTCCAGAGGCATTATCAGCGTAAGCAGCCTGGTACTTCTTGATACGCGTTTAGGGCCAGGCCTTGGGTGGAACTGTGTCGAGTACACTTCTAGATGCCCCAGAGTACACTGCCTCGCCTGCAGCTACTTCTCCGCAAGGGCACAGGGCTGCCCTGTGTTTCGTATTTGCTTACTTCCATCCAGATGAGCGAGATCCGAGATAGCAAAAAATAGCTCAAAAGCAATAGCGTCATCTCCCCTCTCAGCTCTCTCCCTCTCATTCAAAGTCCAAGAAAGATGAAAGCATCTTTGCTGTGTTCAGTAAATCCCTGCAGCAGACCACCAGTCTTTCCATGAACTACAACTTCCCTAAATACTGTTTTCCCAGGGGCTTGCACCCCCTGTTAATTCACATTGCTGCCTTAGAACGTGTACGCACCAAATTAAGCTTCTGCCACAGCTGGGGCATCTGTTAAATTTCGCTGATTTTATAAGCCCATAGTAATGCTCCCCAAATCAGAAATTACCATTTCTGATCATCAAGGGGTGGGAGACGTAGACATCTAAAGAGGAAGATTAACTGCTGAAAGCACAAGTTTAAATGACTGTCAAATCCTGAAGAAACACACCAGTTGGGTTTGCTCAACGAGTTACAAAAGAATTAAATAATCAAGACTGGAAGTATATGGAAACATCATGAGCATTATATCAATATTTATGGAACGTATCTTAACTAACCAGAATGACACCAGTCATTCGCAATGCACTGTCTTCCAGATGAGTATCAGTTTTGACATTAAATATCACCACTGAAATTTTTATTGCTCTCAGCAGTTTTGAACTGGATATCGAATTAGAGCTTATGCTTAATAAAATATTCAGCATAGGAAAATTAATTAAGATGCATTTAATCCATAAATACAAAGGAGATTTGTTAATATCAGTCAGAGAGGATGAGACCATGCCATGGGTTGCATTGTTTGCATCTGATATATATTTTTACCTCTTAATTGCAGTTCTACTTTTTTTATTCAGGTAAGCTCAAATTTTAGTGATAACTGCTTACATGTTTCATGCCTGACCTTCATAAGCTTTCTCATTTGATTTATTATTTAGTTAGTTTTTGTAAAACAGCAATAAAGAGAAAAACAGCAATAAAGAGCAAAACAGCAATAAAGAGCAAATATTCTGACTTTTTGTATTAGCCTGATCAATTTTGGGGCAAAACATGAAAAGAATTTCAAATCAAGACAATTTATGTTTTAACAAAAAAATGACTGTGCAATATAGGTTTCACATATAGCTAACATTAACTGGAGGCTTTTTATTGCTTGCTTTTTCATCTGCTCTGTACCTTTTCTGTGTGATCTGCCTACCACCAGACTTTGTTTAATATCAGGTACCAATTACTATGGCGTTACTCGTAATAGTTAAGCTAAGCAAACACATGTATATTTGCAAAACTGAGACTTTAGATGTCAAGCTCAATGTGACTGAGGCCTCTGTGTTTGTATAATCCCTAACACACGATAGATTCGCTGCCACCTCCGGGACTTCTAAAGTAAATAACTAATAACTAATTCACCATCCTCGTCAAATAGGGAGATGGCCATTTCATTATGGTCTTTTCAGCTAATTTTTCCTCACCAAATCTCTCACAAACACAGAGAACAACTATTTGTTGTATCAGGAATTCGGTACACCTGGGGCATGAATAGTATAAATACTCATCATGGGAGAGTTTCTGCAACAAACATTTCAAAGCAGAATTGATAAATTGAAACTTCCCGTTTCAAGATCAGGCTCCTTTAGAAAGCAATAGCGATGCAGAATTCTAGATGGCAACTTTGAAAGTCAGCAATTGTGTTGATCGCTTCAGGCTCTCTCCCACAGCTACGGCCCTTTTGCAGACCCGGCTGAGGAGGGACAGCAGCAACACGGGGTAACTGTTTCCGAGAGCCAAGCTAACGCAGCTCCCACACTTACCTGCCGAAGAGAGGAACAGAAAATAACGTAGCAGTTCCCCTTCAGATCGTTCAGTATTAATCCTATATGCAATTAAATAAAGGCATGCAATTCTTAAGTGTTCATTAACATCAAACACATAATACAGATGAAAAATGTTTACATATGATTGTTTTGTGTATTTACGGTTTGCAACCAGTAAAAGGCTTATTCTTGAAGTTGGTGTACCTCATGCATAATAAGCCAATTAAAACAAAAATAATCAGTAACTTAGGCATGCCACTAGACTCATCTTTAAATATTTATGTATTGTTAAATTTAGCGCTAATAAGTTCACCAGAATCATACTGAGCTTCACTTGGATACTTTAGGAAGTTCAAAGAGGATGACATTTTAATATTTTCTATAGCATAAAGCAAGCTAAGGCAATGTTTTTCCCATATAAGTTACTAGACGTTTTTCATTGCAGTCTGCCATCCTTCCAAACACATTCCCTACA
>NW_010563965.1:165254-170994 GCF_000687285.1 Phaethon lepturus
TGAAAGGTTATTTTTCTAATATGTCACTCACTCTGATCTCACTTGCAGCTGTCTATAATCAGAAATCTTTTATGAGGTCAACAGATCTTATCACTCGAAACAGTTTAACTGTTCCTTTAAAGTATATTAAGGCTTATTCTTCCCTCGCTGATGTTTGCCATTAAGAAAGTGAGCTGTTGACCAGCCATATACAAGACAAACACCTCAGATCAAACTGTTTATAATCGAATATTTAGCAGACAGCCAGATGTGCTCACTCCACATGCAAAGATTTGCAAGATAGTGCAGCTGTGGAGAATTAACAGACTCTATTTCATCATATTAGAATCAACAGAACTTTCATCATTGACAATGACTGGGAGAATAATTCCACCTCGTAACGGTCAGGAAGGCTGTCTTAGACAACGAACTATACATATAATCATAAAATAGTTTGGGCTGGAAAGGACCTCTAAGGATCATCTAGTCCAACCCCCCTGCACTGAGCAGGGACATCTTCTAGTAAACAGACTAGTAAACTAGTAAACAGACCCTTTGTGGGGAATACCTCTTCCTTCAGAGTGTAGTTGAAAGTTTTCCTATGCATTTAAAACTTGAGCGAGACATGTTTCTGTCCAATTCCATAGTGAAGTTATTAAAAATGCTTTTTAAGTTGTACTTTGGCTGGAGAACTATGAAAAGAGATGAAAAAGTAAGCCTTTTTTACTTTACTTTGCTGGCTCAATTAAATGTAAATTCAAATGTAGGGCAACTTCAGGCATTCAGAAACCTTTACAGTTCGGACAAGTCTATTGCTGTCATCACATGCCCAGTGGCTCTTAGTAAGGCCACGTGAATTGTTAAGGTTAATGGCAAGGAAAAAAGTGAACCGTTAACAAGGCAATCTCCAGTAATTTTCCCCCGTTAGCTTACATTTCAGCTCTAAACATTCTGCTTTTTTAATGTGCAAGGTATATCCAGGTGCTTGTCTTCAGAACTTACAGGGAGTATAAAAAAACCCCATCCACCCAAAGGAAAACTTAGTTTTATCAGTGTCCAAAAAAAAAAAAAAAAAAAAAAAAAAATCATTAAACCTAGCTCTTGACTAAGAAATAATTTTAGCTGCACTTCTGAATATTTAACAGACTTTAACAGACTTCCACTCTTCCAGTAGAGAGCACTGTAGGACATTTTAATAATAAAACAACATCTGTTTTCTTTTGTCATCACATTTCAATCTTTAAAAAAACCCCAGTCTTTCACAGTGCCACAATTCTCTGAAATCTCTGAACATTACAAGTTCTTTTATGCAGACTTAAATGCAACTATATGAAAAAAAAGTACTAATGAAACTCACACGAGGAAAAAAGCAACACAAAATTACTGGATACCTGCTGCCAAAATTTGACAAATTAGCTCCTTCTACAGCAGAAGTTGAAGGGATGTTGATTTACTGATGAAAGGAAGACAAATGTATCCACATTCTGATAACATCAGAATCACAGTATATAATATAAACCGAGAATGAACGTTTTGAAGCTATGTAGAAAACAGATGAACAAATGTCTAAGCCGTTAATCACTTCCTAAGACATGACCAGTTTTTGTTCAGCCTTGCATATGTGAATCTTCTCCATCAATTAAACTGCAGAAGTACAATATGGCCTATAAAATACACACCTCTTTCTACTTTGGGTTCCTTCTCTTTCCCCGCCCTACAGTCCAGCTCCCCACCTGTAACAGCTTCCTCGGTTCTCTACCAATACATGTTTTTGCCAGTGTATGTGTGTGGATTTTTCCCTTTTGGGGAGCACCTCTCTAGCAACACCTTAAAAACAACTGCCTCTCCCAGGCACGATTGCTGCTCAAATGAGAGCAGAAATCAGACTCACCACATGAGAGTACGAGAGAGGAAAGTGCCACAGACATCAGCACATTCCCTGAATATCCCCTGCTTGTCTGACTAACGTTCCGCACAAACACTGACTCTGACACAGGAAAAACATTCTACGGAGTTTTCTGAGGGAGCATTTGAGGTTAAAAAGAAAAAAGTCTTGTAATGGAAATCAAATATTACCAAGTATTTCATTCATCAGTAGAAGTAAGACAAATGCATGCGAGAAAACAGAGGTGAAAATATTTACAGTAATTAAGATATGAAGAAAGAATAATCTATTTGATAAGTTATTCAAATATTGGGAGAGAAAAAGCAAGCATTACAGAAAGGACCATATAGTAATTAGGTAATGGTTAACAAAAGAATCTTTCAGATGCAATGATGTAAAGAACATATCGTGCTTAGTTTTAAGCAACTTCTCAATAAGCCACACTGGTTTAATTTCTACTTTCTTCTATTCTCTAGAAGTGCAGAAACTAAGAACTCTTCAGTATCAAATGTGTAAGCAATCATCTCAGTCTTTAAATTTGGTGCCGTGACTAAATAATAAAGAACATAATTTGATGACTAAAGCTTAACGTATCTTTGAACAACTGATGGACATAGACAGTATAGATATTTTCTTGGCGCAGTACCTCTCACCAGGCTCTGGATGTGGTTGTTGCCAGGACTCTGAATGTCTGGAAGCAGGGATATCTAAAAATAGTCTGGTAAAGATGCTTGAGAAATTGAGGGCACGCGGCAGTCCTAATCCTGCCTACACCTGTCTTCTAACCTGCTTTTAGATTTGGTAAAACGAGAAATTATCGAGCTACTCAATGGGAGGAAACCCAAAGCGTGGTCCACGTAAGCTGGTGTAATTTTAAAGGCAAAAGAATAATTACACCAGGTCATATTCTTCCTCAAGTCCGACTGCATTTTAATCCAGAGACAGGTGGGAAAAACCAAAGGGCACAGAAAGAAGAAAATACAATAGGAGTATACATTTAACTGGTTTGTTTGTAAGTGAACTTCAGGGGAGTTTAGGACACACTTTGTAACTGATCGGAACTTAGACCTTTTCCGGAGAGGTGAGTGTGGTCATATGCTAAGGGGGGCTATCAAGAAAGATACATTTAAAACCAAACCAGATTGCAACACAGCTATCAAAGCTGTTCTCTGCGTAAAAGCATCTAATCCTAAAGGTAAAATCATGTTAAGAAATACAGCTAGTACCTCCACAAGGAAGATAACAGCAGGTTGGAATACAGAAAAAAAAAGAAAAGGTAAAAAGCTTGTCTTGTAAAGACTGTCACTATAAAAAATACCAGTCGTACAAGAAAAAACATACAGTATTTCTTCAGTCCATCAATCTACACGGCACTTCAGATGCACATCTCAAACTGTATCATGCCCTGAACAGCCATCCGGCTGAATCGGAAGATTATAATGGAGCTGGGGTGGGTGTACACTGCTCTCCCATTGCGTACTGCATTATCAGCCACCTCACAACTACCCAGATCTTAGCCACAGGCTGAGAATAAACACAGCTACATGCACCTCAAACAACTGGACAAGGAAAAAGTGGTTCTTTGGCTCCGCTCTGCAGATTTGTTAGCTGGAGCTAACAGTTCAGTGCTGGTCTTAGCGAGCTCTACATTCCCACCCAGCGGAGGCACGGAGGCAGCAGCAGGAGGGCAATAGGAATATAGGTGATACACAAACAAAAAAATCAGAATATTTGGCACGAAGAAACAAGGGCAGGGGAAGATGGTAGTGAGAACAAATTTCTCACTGGAGAGAACTAATTTCTTGTATGTTGTGACTGGGACACATGCATTCTTCTGAGAGCATTCTTCCTTCAGGTGTGCTGCACTGTTCATTACCCTTCACATGCAAGAATCCTGTGCTCACAGACTGGATAAAATGAAGGAGTAAATTAAAGAACAACAAGCTTCCAAACTTTATCCTCTGGGTTTCAGTTTGGACAGAGTCAGTGTTTCCAGTTTGGGTGTTTACAATTGGGAACAGATTGTTTTATTTTTTTTTGTATTTTTGGCAGAAGCATCTGTCAGCTGCTTTTATGGCAACAGGAGATGTCTGTGAGTAATCCAAAGGCACCATCTTCAAGTTATTATGGCTTCTTTGCTTCAGTACAGAAACTATTAACACTTAACACAGATACTCATCTAACATCAAGCAACGGCATCAATTTACTATCTTCTGTTACTCCACTGCTATTCATCAACTCCGCAGAGTCTCCTGCAGTATGTCATTGTTACTGCTTGAAAGTTTTAGGATAACTAAGAAGAGGTAACCCATCAAACGACCATACTGTTGACTAATGTGATCTAGCTTAAACAAATTCACGGTCTGAGTTTTTTCCAACTTGCCAAGAAAATGACTGAGCCATCCAACTACGGATACTGAATAAAATCCTTGCCAGCTCCTGCAATCCTCTATCATTACTCTCGTATTACTTCAGATTTTATTTTATCTCTGATCTCCAAGAACTAAGCACTGGCAACTCTAAATTCATTGTTGAATTTTAAAATATAGTACTACTTTATTTCTGTAGGAGTTACCATTATTGAACCAACATTCAGTGAAGGTGATTATTCAAAAAGATTTCACTTCTGATAATGTGGGTGCACAGGGAAGGGTACCTGTACATTCAGAAGAACCACTCTGCATCCAGACAGGGAAAAAAAATTTGGCACTTCCTTTAGAAAGGTATATTCCAAACATGAAGCACCTCTGATACTCACTCACTGAAGACATATCATACTGCTTAAATGCCTCAATTCAGAACATTTGTCTTCCTGACTGGATTGTTCCTAGTAAAAAATACTTTACCTTAACTGAGGAGAGTCCACCTAAAAATAATTCATATTTACTATTTTGAACATCAGATTTACAGCTTGAGAAGTGCATAACAACATAGTGGACAGATTTTTCAGCTTTACAAGTCTATAATTAGACAGTAGACTTAGTTCTGCACCACAGGAACTGGATGCAACTCAAGCATAATTTCTTTATGGAAATAGTAAAGTGAGACTAAGCCCACAAATGTACTGAAATACCATTTTTCACCAAGTCCTACATATTTCCAGATATCTTAATGTAAGAAAGTTGACATCTTGTTTGCATTTTTTTTTTCATAAACTAGATACCAATATGGTGATTTAATTTATATTAACTGTTACGGCTCTTCAACAACTTCTATATTCCACTCAAATGTACTGAAATACAACAAACAGCTATACATCTACAGACTCTTTTGCAAAGATGTCAAATGCACTGTTAGAAACTTTAGAACGCAGAGACCACCTTTGTTTTAATTCCCACAATCTCCACAGATGCTAGCTAGCAACACTGGCAAGTCTAGAAGGAACATCACTGCACTGTGGTGTGAAAAAAATGTTTTCGTTGTTACTACTTGTATAAATCCACTAGTTCACCTGAGGTGAGGTTACAGTTCATTTTCTTTAGCATTGCCATAAAGCTGAAGGAGAGACACACACACCCTGCCCCTCACCTCTCGAAAAGCCCCAAGCTAGTACAATGCTACAATTAAAAGAACAGCAAGAGCAACAAGCAACTTAAAGCTTGAACTCTGTGTTTTTAAAGAGCAAGATCCCGAGTGCTGGTAATCTCACAACAACTTTCTTAAAGAGTTACCACTATAACACCCTGCATAAGACATGCAAGACTTGTTCCTAGTTTTTGGCTCTGTGTTGCCCTCCTGCATCAACTCACTGGTTTTCTTAATGCCACTGTTCCTTTAACTGTAGCACGTACTGGTCTGCTCTGTATTAGCACTCAGCAGGCTCTCTAGCTTTTTTCACAAAACATAGCAACTTAAAGCTTGAACTCTGTGTTTTTA
>NW_010563966.1:0-554 GCF_000687285.1 Phaethon lepturus
TGTCATCTGCAAACTCGCTGAGGGTGCACTTCATCCCACTGTTGATGTCATTGGTGAAGATATTAAACAGTACTGGTCCCAATACAGAACCCTGAGGGACACCACTTGTCACATATCTCCATCTGGACTTTGAGCCAGTTGGGTGCAACCATCCAACCAATTCCTCATCCACCCAACAGTCTACCCATCAAATCCGTCTCTCTCCAATTTAGAGAAGGATGTTGTGGGGGCACCATGTCAAAGGCCTTACGGAGTCCAGATAGACAACATCCATAGCTCTCCCCTTGTCCACTGATGGGGTCACTCCATCATAGAAGGCCCCTAGGTTGGTCAGGCAGGACTTGCCCTTGGGGAAGCCATGCTGGCTGTCTCGAATCACCTCGCTGTCCTCCATGTGCCTTAGCAGAACTTCTAGGAGGATCTGTTCCATGATCTTCCCAGGCACAGAGGTGAGCCTGACAGGTCAGTAGTTCCCAGTGTCCTCCTTTCTGCCCTTTTTAAAAATGGGTGCAATATTTCCCTTTTTCCAGTCTCCAGGGACTTCACCTTACTGC
>NW_010563966.1:572-6831 GCF_000687285.1 Phaethon lepturus
GGCTGCCAACTACCTCAGCCAATTCCCTCAGGACTCTGGGATGCATCTCATCAGGTCTCATAGACTTTCATATATTCAGGTTCCTCAGGTGGTCTCAAGCCTGATCTTCTCTTACAGTGGGAGGCACTTTGCTCCTCCAGTCTCTGTCTTGCAGCACATCCCCTCAAGAGGTGTGGGAAGAGAGACTGCCAGTGAAGAGTGAGGCAGGAAGTTGAGTACCTCAGCCTTCTTCTCATCCATTGTTGCCAGTCTGCCAGTCTTGCTCATCAAGGGGGTTACACTTTCTTTGACCTTCCTTTTCTGGCTGACATACCAGTAGAAGCCCTTCTTATTATTCTTTGCACCCCTTGCCAAGTTCAGCTTCAGCTGCGCCTTGGCCCTCCTGACCCCATCCCCACACAACTGGGCAGTGTCCCTATGCTCTTCCCAGGTTACCTGTCCCTGCTTACACTGCTGATGCATTTCCTTCTTGCCCTTTAGTTTGCCCAGCAGGTCTCAACTCAGCCATGCCAATCTCTTTCCTTCCTTTCCTGATTTCTTACACCTGGGCATCAACAGCTCTCGGACTCTATGGAAAGCATCCTTAAAGATCTGCCATCTCTGTTGTGCTCCCTTGTCCCAGAGGGCAGTTTCCCAATTGACTAACTCCCTGAAGAGCTGGAATTTTTGTTTCCTAAAATTCAGGGTCCTGACTTTACTGCCTCACAGCTTCCTGTGCACCCCCAGACTTCTCGCTGGCCAGCATGAAAAGCCGGATGGTCCTTGACTGCTTAGCAACAATTGAAAACATCAGCACGTTATCAACAATTTTTTCATCCCAAATTGAAAACATAGTCTCACACTAGCTTCTATGAAGAAAATTAACTGTATTCCAGCTGAAACCAGGACAATAAACCATTATTATTATTATTATTATTATTATTATTACCCCTTGCCAAGTTCAGCTCCAGCCGTTCCTTGGTCTTCCTGACCTCACCCCTACACAACCAGGCAGTGTCCCTGTACTCATCCAGGATACCTGTCCCTGCTTCCACTGCCTGTGCATTTCCTTCTTGCCCTTTAGTTTGCCCAGCAGGTCTTGACTCAGCCATGCTGGTCTCTTGCCTTCCTTTCCTGATTTCTTACACCTGGGATCGAAAGCTCTTTCACCTCTACGGAAAGTGTCCTTAAAGATCTGCCAGCTCTGTTCTGCTCTCTTGTCCCTGAGGGCAGTTTCCCAAGGGGTCCTATTGACCAACTCCCTGAAGAGTTGGAATTTTGCTTTCCTAAAATTCAGGATCCTGACTACTCTTTGCCCTTACATGATGAAGGGCTAAAACAAACATATCTCAACTTAGTGAGGGATTCCCATTGGGATGATGGCGCAGGGAGCCACGGCCAAGCAGCCAGCTACCTATGTGGTTACAAGAAGGGCTGAAAAGTGCACATTCTTACTGCTTTTGAGATAGAAAAATCAGATCCCAGAAAATTTCTGTTTCAATCAGGATGTTTAAGTGTTTTTTAAGCTGTCCATAGGGAAAAGGGCTGCTAGAAGCAGGGGTTTGGGGTTTTTGATATGAGCCGTGCTGGTGCTGGGCTCCACTCAAGGTACATGATGGGAAACTGAAGGACAGGGATCAGCACAGAAAGGAGACGTGCTCATGCTTGGGCAGACTCTCATGGCAGGCAGCACCCGTAGCAGCAGGCCCACAGCCAGTCCCCAACACCAAATGGGGGTGGGGGCTCACAGGATCCAACCCTCAGTCCTGATGGGGACCCCTCAGTCCTCAGGGACTCCATGCTGCACCCAAGCACCTGCAGCCAGAGCAGAGACCAGTGGTGCTGGTGGGCAGGGACAGGGCCAGGACCACATCAGCAGCAGCCCCAAAGGAGCACCAGATCCTCTGCTGCATTAGAGTAGAGGACAAAAGGTGCTCCTTAGTGGAGCTGCTTCAGCTTCCCTCTCAAACAGTATTTTTTATTAGCAAATTAGTAATAATTTTTACATTATCACTTTCTACAGGACTATGGCTTGGCTTCCTCCTGCCCAGGGGCGAGACCACTCCACCAAGAGAAATGTCCATCAGGGCAAGATTTGTCCCAGATGAGCCTGACCACATCTCAAAAAACAATCCTGTGGGTTTTTTTAACCCATTTTCCCTTCTTGTTCTCCAACCTATCTTCCCTTCCTCTTTCTTATCTCACTTTCAGGCCGTTCCCTCCCTTTTTTCCCCTTGCAGACTCTTCCCTGGCTGTCCTCCCCTCCCTTTTTGCAGCATTACAGGGAAAACCATCACCCCTAAACCCGACCGCTGGTACCTGGCAGTGCAGATGATGGCCTCATGTGCCCCCATTGTAACTCTTACCTTGCAGGCTCAGGAGCTATATTGCAGGCTCACAGCTCTTCCCTGCCTGCATCCGAGCAGGCAGCAGTTGAAGAAACTTTCTAGACCTTGGCAGGAGCCCACGTGGTGCCTCCAGCAGTGATTACACCACCAGCAGCCCCCTGAAAGGGAGATGCTGGGTTTACCCAAGCCAGCCCCAGCCCTCCGCTGGCAGAGCTTCAGCAATGAAAGATGCTCCTAAGTTATTAAGCAAGAAGAAAGAGGATCTGAAAGATGGTCCAAAATTTTTAAGCAAGAAGAGGGTCCTGCCTTGCTTAAAGAGTTTGTATTTTCAGGGCATTATGCCATTTGCCACAGAGACCAAGGGCAGGGATTGACCCTGTGAGGAGAACCGGAGGTGAGGAGAGCAGAGATGCACCTTAGGTGGTGGGATCAGGCTTTGGAAATGGCTTCAAAGCCATTAGCTACACCATGGCTTCATCAGGGAAGATACCAAAGCTACCAAATAAAAGAGATAAAAAACAGCAGCAAGGTAGCACCTTGTACGGAGTTGCCATCTTTCAAGATTTCAAAAATAACAAGAATTGCTTAAAAATTCTTAAAAAGCAAGAATTTACATATAACACAATTAGGCTCTTTATTTATCTTTCAGACTGGGAGTCTTTAGCCATTCTGTTTCGGTTTTCGTCCCAAACCACTTACAGCATAATGAAACCTGACATTTTGATGTACTTCATGTTACTCCGGGGAGGTGGAGCTTTAGAAAAACACCAAATATATCAAAAGCCAGCAGCACCGCTTTCATTGCCCTCTCCAGCCAGCTGTGATGCTAATAGCCAGCAAGAGGGTTCCTCCGCTGCGGGCTGCCAGAGCAAATTAACTGTCCTGACATCTCTGCTGAAAAGAAGAGCTGTGCAATGTTACCAACCCAAAAGAAATGACAGCAAAAGGTGAGGGGGCAGTGCCAGGTAATGTGACCGCATCGTCCTGCCCGCCTGCAGGCAGGCACCCAGCCTTCCTTTGCATTAGGAAAACCCAGCGCCGTATCGCTACCTAAAAATGAACGTGTAGCGCTGCCGGCGGTCTCTGCACACACGGCCTCCAGCTTGCCTTCTCCAAGGGTTCTTCTCATTCTTGGTTTCTCATCCAGTTTGTGTTTTGACACTCTGAGGTATGGTTTTAGCCAGGTCTTTTGAAGAAAGCAAGCCTTCTCTCTTACACCACACATGCACATGCCTAAACAGCATTTGAACCTGCTCACCATATTTTAAACATAATTTGATAAGGAAAAAAACAAAAAATTAGAAGCCTTGAAGCCTGCAGAAGTCTTGTGAAGACAGACATAGTGAATAAAGATCACCCTCATGGCAGGACAGGCTGATAAATGAAGCCAGCAGCAGGCATCAGGGAACCCCACGACAGGAACCCATCTCTCCTGGCTCACACAGCTGTCTGCTTACAGCACTTCTGTAAAACTTGCGAAGGACAGCTATAGTGTTTCAGAAATGCATGCGGCATCTCCCTTGTCCTATGTGGCAACAGCTTCACGTTAGAAACGGCAGCTCTGGCACTACATGTCAGCTACGGGGGTGCCAGCGGGGCTGAAGGCTTCAGTGGAGAAAGGCCCTGGAGGATACAGTGACTCTGCACGACGATCAGCAGATGCTCGTTGGTCACGGAAAGCACGGCATAAGCGGGGTTATGGCAATGAGCAGGTTTCTCTGCGTGCAGCACGGTCTCCCTGTGATGTTCTCCACATCTAGGTGCCTACTCGGTTTCAATCATGAGCCTCCTGTCTGATTTCCTTCCATGATAAGGCTTTTAATAACTAACTGCCTATACAACAAAGTAAATATTCAACCACCTCAGAGCCAGATTGCAGATCAAATATCTTCAAATCTTTTTTCTTTCCCTTTTAAAAACAAAAACCCACACATGCAGCCTGCAGGGGAAAAGATTGCTCGCTTAGCACTTCCCTCCCCTCATCAGATAAATAAGCAACTACCAGTTTTGTACATTACAAAAAGCTGCTCCACAGCATACCGTGGTAATGTGATGGTGAAGAGCCAGATGGTGAAGGCTGCCAAAGCCTGGCTCCTCTCTTGCACTTGCCCTCCAGCTCTGTCCTCCAACCTGGCACGCCGGCACAGGCTGCCCGAGCTGTCTCTGGCCGGCACAGGAGGTGGGTGCCATCTCCTACGTCCTCCCCCACTGAGCGATAGGGCTGCACTCATACAGACTCAGACTACAGAAAAATTCTAGAGAGACTGTGGCTGCAGAGCCCAGGCTCAAAACAGAGGGAGGGAGGAGGGAACAAGAGACAAATCCTCTTTCCTGGTTGTGGATCCTGCAAAAGCAGGTGCCAGCCCCCACACAGGATGTCTCCGGAAGGACCAGCCAGAAGCCAATGTCCATCTGCTTCTGCAAGCCCCTGGGAGCACCTTCTGCAGGGCAAGGCAGCGGCTTTTCGTAAGGGGGGTAAACTCTCCTTCCCCCATTGCTGGGGTCATTTCACCTACGGACGGACACAGTCTCTCATGTAAAACATCCGCATGGGAAATGGTGGAGAGGGTTT
This sequence comes from Phaethon lepturus, assembly GCF_000687285.1. NCBI lineage: Eukaryota > Metazoa > Chordata > Aves > Phaethontiformes > Phaethontidae > Phaethon > Phaethon lepturus. The sequence goes on from NW_010563966.1 coordinate 5,472, forward strand.
GTGTCCAGCCTCAGCCTGACGTTCAGCAAGTCACAACTTCATCATCCCGAGCAAAACAATACCCAGCACACTCTGCAAAGTGCTTTGGGACTGCTGGAAACTTACTTTATGGGCCCTCTCACCCAGGTGAGGAAACTTTTATTTGCAAGAGCGAGCAGACCGGACCTGCGAATGGCACATGTTTGGGGCTGAGCAGTGGCGCTCCATTTGGAGTGGTGCTTTGTTGCAAGCAGCAAATTCAAGATGGGAACGAAGTCTTGTCTGTGAAGAGCTGAAACTTGAGAGACGGAGGAAAAAACCTAAAATTAAGCCCACACTGCTTAAGCGCAGCTTTGGCTGCCCGCTGAGCATTAGTGACTGCTGTGACTGTCCCTCCGCCTCTTACTCCGGTGGAGTAACACAGCTGGGTCTCACTAACAGCATCTGCTCTGGCAGCACCAGGTACTGAACAATTTCCCCATGGGACAGGTAACAACTGACAGTCGCTTACCCCCAAGCATTTTATCAGGGTGGGAGCTCATATGCCTGGTTTTCAAGTAAATTTTGCACCTGTGTTCACATTAGTGGTACTGCTATGTTTGCTGCTGGGCCCCAAAAGATAAGGGATTCCCTTAAAGGGTTTTGACTGTTATTTCTATTAAGAATTGTGTTGCAAAACCAACTGGCAGCACCTAAAAACTAAAGTTTTCCCCCTTGCCCTCAGCTGACAACCAAACAGCAGAAACTGGCTGCCTTTCCCTTCCCCTCCGTGCCTCTCCTGCTCTCCACTGCATGTTAGGGCAAGAGCTGCTGATTTTCTTTCACAGGTGCTCCTCTGTGAACCCCTTGGGAAGCAGCCTCCATTTTCACATCAGATGCAAGCGTTCCCTTCCCTTCCCCAGGACTCTTCCTGCTCCCCGGGTTGGAAGAGTCGCAGCTGCAAGGAGTTTCATGCCCTTGCCCCAGCAGAGTGCAGCGAAGCAGAGGCACGGCACAGCCCTCACCTCGGCACAAGGAGAGGAGAGAAAATGGCCGTAGCCTAGCTGCCGGGGAGCTCCCCGCTTCGCAGAGCCGCCGCCGGCCACGGCAGCTCCTGCAGCCCCCACTACCCCACCTTGCTTTTAAGACAAGCTGCATTGGAAATCTGTTAAGCACAGCTCAAATGATTGACAGCGCCAAGCCACCGCGCGGGGGACTGCAGTGTGCGCGAGGGGAAAGGGAGATCGATGGCGTCTTTGATAGGATGAATGAATCCAGGTAGAGCAGGGGACGTGGAGGATTTGGGGGAGGGTTCCTGAAGGCGCTGAGGAGCTTGCCTGAAGGCTGCATCGCACGCCGCGCTGGGCACCGGGCTCCACTTGACCCCAGTCACGTCCCTGGG
>NW_010563967.1:0-75564 GCF_000687285.1 Phaethon lepturus
GTTGTGACCCAAGGGCAGGACCCGGCACTTGCCCTTGTTAAGCTTCATACAGTTGAAATAATGTATCCAATTTTTCCCAATGATTCTCTCTTACTTACTGCAACTTTGGGTGGGACAGAAGTACCCAGCTAGTCTTAAACCAGCCAGCCTGAGTGCTAATAGCTGCACAGCTGTGGTCTCCCATAGCTGTGTTCCCCCATAGCTGTGTTCCCAAAGAAAAGGTTACCTACCGAAACACTTGTTATGCTCCTTGGCATATTTCCAGTTTACAGTCTGTTCCGTTTTACTGTTCCTACACTGCTAGCAGCACCCCAGTTGGCTGGTTTAAAGCTAGCTCAGGTAAAACAAAATAAACTGCCGTGACAATCAGCAGCTGCAGAATCAGCGTACCCTTCCACTGCATCCTCCCTGGCCTTGCAATTTATATCTGGCACAAAATGGCTTGTTCCAAATGAGGCAACTTTAGCAACTCCACACACTTAATCCCGTTAATCTTTCTTTACAAGTAATGCCCTAAGACCCCAAACAATTTCTGTAGCTCTTATCTGTCCTTTCTCCAGTTTGACAGTACATGTGCAAAACATGCACCTGAATCTTAACACAATATTCTATGTTTATTTATAAAAACTAAACAAACAAACAAAAAACCCAACTACTAGTAAAGAATACCAATAGAATAGATTACAAGAGGAGTAACTGGCTCAGGGGAAAACACTGCTGCTAGTAGGTATGGAACAAAAAGGGAAATTGATCAGGAAATGTGTTCAAAATAATCTAAGAATGAAAGGGGAAAACAGCTATAAACGTACGTAGAAGTATAATCACCTTTACGTTTTCATCTGATAGAAGATTGTTATAAAGCTGCCTGAGATATTGATGCAATGACAAGGTGACGTTCAGTGCTAGCAAGGTACGGAGTAACATAGAAGGTAAAAATAATAGCAAGCATACATACATAGTGGTTGGTACTAATTAATTAATAACATCCAGGATGTTGGATTGGATGTGATTGGATTGGATACATCCATTGGACATACTGTGGGTGGTTCTTTGAAAACATCAGTGCTGTGCTCACTGGTGGCCAAAGACGTAAAGAGACGATGAATGTGGCAGAACAGAATATTGAGAAAGCAGTTAAAATAACATCGAAAGGTCATTCAGCAGTGTGAGGTATGGAGGTGGATGTTTCAATGCTACATGTGGCTCATTAAGCTGTTGCAAAAAAGGAATATGAATATCAGAAGAGGTAGGGGATTATTAGAATTATAGAGCAGCTTTTACATGATGAAAAAACTAAATGGATGACAAGGACTCGCATTTCTAAAAGACAGTCATTGATAAGAGAGATCTGTAAAACAGGAATGATATAAAGAAAGTGAATAAGACACAATTATTCATTGCTTCTCACGTTACAAGAAGCAGGGTATACCCAATGAAACTGTGAGATAGCTGATTTAAAACAAACAAACAAACAGATGGAAGGGCTCCAATTGTTACATGCATAATAATTTTGTGAAGCTCATTGTCACTGGATGTGCCGAAGGCCAAATGTATAAATGGATTCATAAAAGATATGACAAATTGGTAGAGGATAAATCCAAATGCAACTATGAAACTTGATGGTCCAAAGACACCCTCCAGCTCAAAAATTCATGAAAACACTTGCTTTTGGGAGCTCAGAGTGTAAAATGGAGAAAAAAACAGTTCTATATAGGCCTGTTCTGATACAGAAACCCATAACTGGCATATGCCATATCCTTCCCTCAGTATCTACTACCAAGCAGATACCGAACTGAACAGAGCTTATTACCTGACCCAATAATGCATTTTCATGCACTAGACATACAGATAATTACGATCAAATCCAAACAGTTTATCAGGTGTTACATCATCACGCACTGACATACCAAAATCTCTGCACTCCAAATCCCACCACTTGGTATACAGACAAGGGATAAGTTTCACTTTTCTATTTGGGGGTTGTCAGGAGATAAATGGTATCTCTTGATAGACTTCTTAATTACCAGTGCTTTTTTCTAAGGTGCATGTGTATGAGTGTGTGTTGGAGGGGAGGAATCACCTCTTTCTGTCAAGAACTGATTGGGTGTCCCCTCTTTAAAAGGCATCATCAGAAAGGGAGGTGCAGCACTTCCCTTTCATATAGTACATATTTAAATATAAATGGTTAGAAGAGTCATCATATACTTGGGAAATCCCAGATTTAATTCACTTTCTGCCTGAGGAGAACTGTAATGTTGACCTCTGTTTGTTTACGACCAGGTTATACATATGTTTGGATAATGACTTTCACTATTTGCCCTGCTAAAAATCTTGTATAAAGAAATAATAAAGACTAATAGACCAGAAGACAAAGAGGGCCTGACACTACAACCTATTAGTAGTTATGATCATCACTTGGATTAAGAATCCAAGCCCCAAAGATTACTTAAGTATTTTACATTCAAATAATGCATTGTATGTAAAGGGAAAAACCAAAACATAGAATCGATGTTGGAAGAGCAACTGAATCTATGTTTCCCCCTTACAAATAACCTAACCATCAGTCTAGGGTTTCATGCTTATCCTGCGTCTCTTACTAGAAACAATTCAAAGAAATACAACAAATGGTATTAGTAGCATACAATGGACGAGTACTTGTAAATAGTGTCGGAATCGAGTAACAGACACTGCAGAGGAGCAATAGCTCAAGATTAAATGCACCTGGCCTAGCAGAGACCTCAAGATGCAATAAGAGTGATCTGTTTGTCTTAAGGGACAATGAATACATCTATACTACTTCAGAGGTCTGTTTAACTTGTTCTTCAAAACTTCCAGAGGTTGCAATTTTATGTACCTTCCACATTTTAAATCTTCTTTTCACTAGAAATTTTTTCCTAATATTTGTCTCAAATCTCCACTGCTACTATTTAAATCCCTTTCTTCTCAACCAGCCAACGAGGGCAGGACAAGCAAACATTTTAGCATCATTGTCATGTATTTCAACCATCTTTTCTCTAAGAAGCCTAGATCTTTTTCTTTTCATATCTCATATAATGAGATATGTTTTTAATCATCTGTCATCTTTACATATTTTCCTTAAATCAGCACCAGACACAGTAGTTAGCTGTAGCCTTTTGGCACTGGGTAGATTAAAAAGATACTATTATTTATACATCCTAGTACAGAATTTTTCTTTTTTTACCTCTTCATGTTTTTGCTTATTCATGTTTGGCCTGCGACACACTGTAACCCCTAGTTCCTTTTATGTATAACTATGAGCTGGTGAATTGTTCCCCGTTTTGTATTTGTATAGCAATTTATTACCAATGTAGCACCAGGCATTTGACCTAAATAAACTGCATTCTGTTTTTTCCTGATTACTTCTTTAATTTGTCAATATCTTCTTGAATCCTTCTCTAGTCCCCCTTGTGCTTGCTGGCTCCCTGAGAGACCATTGTACGTTTGATAATTACACATTCTTGTTCATCTTCTTAACTAGTAACGACAATATTCAGGGACTCCAGATTTAAGGCACACCCTTTCAGACTTCTACTTTGTATATCTCTCCTTATTAGGAGGCTATTCTTTTCATTGAAATGGGACTCTAAATCAGTTTTGTGGACACCTTGTAGTTTCATATGGATTACACTATCCCAAATTGCTTAAGAAAATGTCATTGCAAGCAAGAGAGGCAAGTGGTACTCCACAGAGATAGTGTGACTGAACAGCAATGCCTGAACTATTAGTTGAATCGGCGTTCTAAATTATAATCTATAAGACAAGATAGCACCAGTGGGGCTTTGTATACCACAGTTCAGCCTATCAGGCTGAAATGGCATTGAAACATCTGATAGCATGTAAAACACTATTATTTAGGGGAATTTCAATCGGGAGGGACCTATTAAAGGTTCCATGTAGCCACTGTCCGGGAGCTGAAAAAGCAGGTTCGGGCTGGGGTGAGAGAGGGGTGTGTGTGGTGTGCTGGAAAATTGCTACAAACCACCACGGGTACTGTTTAACAGACTTCATTTGACAGGACGAATAGATCACTAAGCCAAAAAACACAGTGGTCATGAAGATATGAATGTCTACAATCTAACTATACTATTCATATGCAGATAAAATGGAGTGGACACGGTACACCAAGAAGCCTACCAAACACATTTTTGTGATCGCAGTCAAACACTCCAGTTCGGATGTGTCAGAAGTAAGCTTTCCTGACTCCTTAAATAATTCCCTTTTTTGCATGCAGAATGATAGTCTTTAATGACAACGTGATCTTCTGCAGAAGAATCCAGCTGCCCAGGATAAACTGCATGCAGTTTGTTTTACATCTTTCTCGTTCCTTACATGACACAAGTGATTGTTTACTGTTCACTATTCAACTTCTGCCCAGCCAACAGAATTCCATACTTCTTTATTTATTTTTCCCCTAAATTCAGATCCAACTATTCAAAGGTACTCCTTAATCTCTGAAAATATTTATAAAGAGATTTTATTCTTACTTTGTAAATATGTTGCAGAAGCAGAGAAATCTGAATCTACTGATTCTGGATATTTGACACCACAGATTCCAGATATATGACATGAGATGTTTCAAATTTGAGTTTACAGAGTTGTCGCTAAATATTTTCTGCTTATTGGATTATATTCCTTCAACATTATCCACAGAAAGAAAATCCACAAACTGGTTCTGTGGGGTGTATGCTGGACAGATGTGAAATACAAAAAAAAAAATATTCAAAGGCAATTAGTCTCATTATTTACATGAATCCTTACGAAAGCAAGAACCAAAAGTAGTTAAGAGTCTGCTGGATTATATTTAGAATAACAGAAAGAAACTTTTCCAGGGTTGGATTGATGCCCCTGGAGAATAAACTATTGTATCTGTAGGTGATTCTGGATGTCATCTTCCCTGAAGCAGTTGTACACAGCAAACAGGTCAGAACTAAGCAGATGAACTGAGGCTCCAGGAAAGCAATCCTGGATTCCTGTGTACCTTACTCTTGACTGTAGAGTAGACATCTGTTTGTCTGTTTCTGTCGATTAAACTCAGAGAAGAATATCTGGAGCTTTTACTGCCTAAATTCAGTAAGGCCTTTTCTAAGAAGACCAATGATGCTACACCTGACAAGACACGTTCTCGCTCTCCCAGATCAGCCTTCAACACTGACAAATGTCATATCAGATTAGATGGCTATATGAGTTGAAACTCTGAAATTCTTCCCAAAAAGACACAGCAGATAACCACCCGCTTTCTTCCAGTGTTTCGATATGCAGTACCACAGACTTTTGTTCCTATCTACCAGAAGCATGATTTATGCACATTTCAATTATATTTGTTTACAATTTAGCTTTAATTTTCCTTATTAACCTATTCCAGCACAGAAGTCTCTTAAGTTTTCTCTAATGCCTGACAGAAATAGGAATATGAGTGAAAGCAAGGTGCCTTTTAGAAACGATCTGCCAAAGTGAAACACTTTGAAGGACAGCCATGTATCTGTTCTTGCAGCCTCCTGTATCACAGCAATCTACAATCTCAGTTTGTTGCTGCCCTCCCTGCTACTTGATACACACACAAGTTGCCAGGACCCTCTTTCAGCTCTCACTAGCCAAAAGATTTTGGCCATCTACTTCAACTACATGCTTGACAATGAGAATAGTTCTTTAATTGCACCCATGGAAAAAATGCTTCATTCGGAAAGATGCCAGCTTCAAATATCACTTGGATAGTTGAGCTAGACAGACTGCTCTTTATTTGCCAGTAAGGTAGGGGAACAAAATGCTGTTACATGTGCTTTGTACCCTCTGCTGCGTGCTAAAGAATGCCAGGGTGGTATTCATGATCTATAAAGCAGTAAGTAGTTGGGCCACAGCTCTCTCTGGCACCATCTGTTTGACCACTTGCAAAACTAACAGGCTGCACAGAAGTGGTAAAAAAAGAGACATGACTAGCGTGAGTTTGGGAAAAACTATATCTAGATTCAGAATTAAACCAGCTATTCAAAATTTCTTCACAGCCTGTCAGGCATACTGCAGTTACCCTCTGAACCCTCACAGGTTGGTTTTCCCTTGCCTCTGGCAGACATGACTCTCTACTTTTTCCACAGCCAAAATGTTTGCAGATAGGCTCATTAACCCAAAGGTTTCCAGCAAAGAACAGAAAATGAAGCTCCTGAGCCTTTGCTGCTGATTTTCTACCCTGGCAAATGAAGAACAGCATTTTTGCCAAGGAATCACACTTCTGATATATAATTACCTATTTACCCGTTTATTCTTCATCATCGAATCACGTGATAACTGTGCATTTTCATACAAATTGTTAATAAAACTATAAACCAGTGTAGATGAATGTAGATCTACCTACTCTTGAGGTATAGAACACTAAAACCGATGTTTCCCAATTATTGTGTTTGGATAATAAGCTACTAATACATTTAATATATGCTATACTCACAATTACAATTAATCTCGTAAAAGCATTTACAAGACATCTTTGATGTGGTCTTTTTTTTCCCTAGGAAACATGATGATTTGTATTATATTCTAAAAAAAAAAAAAAAAGTTTAATGAATGAGTTGTATATCTGTCTCAAGCTTGATAGCACCTAACAGCTATAACTACAAAGGAAAAGCCCATTTACCATTTTAAGTACTGGACTTAGCTTCTTTCCGTTACTAGGCACTTCATCAATAGTCTAAGATTTATTACAGTTAATGTGAATGTTGCAGAAAGCTTCCTAACCAGCAAAGAATATTTTTGAACAAATTAATAATTTCTACAATTATGTCAGTGTGGAGTAATCGCTGAGGGGCAATTTGGAAATTTACCCTCTAAGAACAGCATTGAAACAGGGTGGAACGTAGCGAGTGTACAATGAGTCTGTACCATGGCAATTCCCTAGGCAACCCTAGATGTTGGCAACATCAGGGGCACTTGGTGTGCTGACTCTGGGAGAAATTGCATGGAGGGTGGAGCGGAGTGGAGACGTCGTGACCACGCTCTGTGAACAAGGGAATCTAAAGGTACACAGTGTGTACATTAATAAGCTGCACATGCGATGCCCTGGGTCAGTGACCTGTCAACTTTGATGAAATGCTGTACTTGGAGTGAACTTTGCTTATTATAATATCATTATAATACTAAAATGCACACCCCTCTCAAAAGTTACCCACCTCCCAAGGTGCGACCACCCCTCGATGAGTGTGCGCGCTGAATTTTTCCTAGTCTGTACCTTTAAACATGAAGCGAGACAATTTTGAACCAATCCTGATAAAGGTATGTATGACCAGAGTCACTCAAGCTCCATCTGCAAAGTAAAACACTATAACATAGTGTGAAAAGAGCTGGATGCCAGGGAAGGCACCATCACTCCTGACTTTTAGGATCTGCCGATGGGCTGACCCTCTCTTCCCCCCCACTGGGATACATTTGGGTAAGATTCGAACACTTGGCTATCCTGAGTGGATCCGCGGGAATTTTAGGAACCTCTGTAGAGTTGTTTCATCACCCCACGCATGTGTAACCCGACTGTAATCAATTTAGTGCACTTGCTTGCAGACAGTGAATTTATCGCCGGCAATCCAAAGAACTTGTGCATCTGTTGCTTCAATAAATCGCACTATTGATTGACTCAGCTGTGTTTGTGTTGTCCCTGAACATGACCGTACCTCTGAGTGCGGCCGTGTGAGTTCAGGAGGTGTCTCGCTGAGCAGGTAGTGTGATGTTAGTAGTGCATCCAGACCCGTGAGAGTCCAACGAAAGGTGTTGGGCACGACTGGACTACTAACGCTGACTTTGGGCATCTACCTCTTAACGCAACAGTCAGAAATATTGAATATAAAAACATTGTATAAAAACAATACCAATGAAAGAACAGAAAAAAATTGTTAATACTTAGAATATCATTTGCAGTTAAAAAAAGATAGATTACTTTCAAGTATATTGTTATACTGTTCCTTATTTTAATTTCTCACAGATTTTTGTACATTCTTTTCATTTCCAAAACTTAATGACAAAACTTAAGACCAGGCTTCAGATGTGTTGACAGATTGTTGCTTCTATGAGAGAGAATCCAGCCCTTCTCCTGCATTTCTTCATAGGATTTCTTGGTTATTTTTTCCCATAGATTAACTGGAAATGTTTGATTGATGATCAAAATCCTGGGTATGAGCCTGAATCAGTTCTGAGAGAGTAATTTTGGAATTGCAAGGAATCAGAATGGGCGGCTGTCTCCTATATTCTTACTGACCAACAGTACTTCAACTGATGGTAAAACCATTGGTGTTAAATAGCATCTGTGGTGAAACTGAAAATATTATAAACTCACTCAAATTTCCATTGGTTGGAAATGAAAATATTTATAAAATTAGATATCCTGGACTTCTATTGCTCCTCCAGTTAGTTCAGAAGACGCATGTTGCACCTCCCTGTGATCCCAAATCACATCCTTAATGTGCAGCGGGAATGTGCAGGGTACATACAGCTGCCTTAAGCATAATGCATAACGGCTCCTTCAGACTTCTGAGGAATAAACACCCCTTGTAAAATCCCCTTACAATATTTTCTCATGATTCTTTCATGTGGCTGTAAACACTGCTATTATGAAAAAAAACAAGGGGGGGAGAGGAAGCAATCAATATTTATTGTTAGTGTTGAGCAAGAATTTCTAAATTATATTGTCATGAGATGACGTCTGCAAAGTTTTAGTGGATGGAAATGCTTCAGGGAACATGAGTTAATAGCATCAGTTATAGTTGTGAAGGCAAGAGCAATCCTGAAGATTGCTTCAGTAAATTAGAATGAGTAACAGATCCCCTCAAGTACATTGCTGTTCATTAATAATAATGCCCATGCAGCAGACAATTTCTGTTTAAAGAATGAGCCTTTGTAACTTGGTCAGCAGGATTATGTTTAAAGTGATCTCCTGAAGACAAAGGGAGTGCAAGATTCTTTCCCATGCATTGTCTGAAAGGAGTTTGCCAGCTTTCTCCCTGCTACTCTCACAAGACCAACCCGATGCAATCGTCTCCGGTTTTATCTCAGCTTGGGAAGAAAAACATGAATTGCATTCTATAAACTGTAGAAACAATCAGAACATGTCTTCTATGAATCACCGTTTCTGCAGAAAACTCTCCGAGCAAGCACCCCATCCTGGCTGCAAATGACCCTCAGCAAACCCCCGTGGCTGCATTTGTGGTCTCTGCTGCCGAGACCATTCCCTGCAGGAGCAGCTCAGGCTGAGGGGATGCAACAGGCTTGGAGAGTCGCACTGTGGAGTGTCTTGCCTCCAAGGGATGGGGTCAGCAGTCTGTGTCCTCTGCACACTGAGGGACTGACTCCTGAAGCAACTTTTAGCAAGCAGTTGCAGAATGTCAAAAGTGAGTCTTCAGAGAGCGCAAACACTAATTTGAAAGAGCTTAACAGCAAAAGCCCTCCCTAAGTTCCTCTTCAGATTCAGTTTTCAGAAACAACTGTGTTAGGAAATGGATGCTTAGCTGACCGGTACAGTTATTCCAACAGCTGTTGGCTGTTACAGATCAGTAGTAGTTTCTACAAGTATGTGGATTTTCTCCTAGAAAAATTCTTGGAAATATCTGGGAATATCTCAGAGCCCTCAGTGTTCAAACCACACTATTTTAAAATGGTAACAAAACTTTCTAAGTACCTTTCTGCATTTTCCAAGCAGTTTATTTTCAAGATAATTGTACATATTTAAAACATCCTGAAACAAATGCAACTGATACACAAGTTTGAAACTACATACGTACTTATAATGAAAATTAAATTGTTTGCAGCCTACCTTGGAATTGCGTAAATTTGATGGTTCCCATCCTCTCTCCATTTCTGAAAACAACTTGACCCTAAATAAAATAAATAGATACCTTAAAAGTTTTATAAAGCTCTCATAACATAGTTTCATTAGCACTGCAATTATTTTCCATTCACTATTAAAATTACCCAAGCAAGGTTTAAACTTTGAAGATAGCAGATTCAATCAAGATAAAAATAACCCAGTAACACCCCTTAAAGCTTTCTTCCACAGAGTTGAAATGGCCTTAGAAAATTGACCAGTGTTATTCACTGACTTTTCACGGATGGAAATAGAGGTACAATAAAGCCAGTAACTTACTGCATCGCAGATGATGCCAGGTGTGCAAATAACCGATTTTCACTATGTGACTCTCTTTATCAAGTATATGTAAGAGCTATCAAAGATCACACAAAACAATAGTTCTCCATTTCATTCATCATTTATTTCTTCAAGTGGTTCTATTATCTACTTATAGATATCTACTTATCTACTGATTATGGATATCTGTAGCTTTTGTGGCTTGGTTTTTTATTACATCAACATGCATGTCCTAGTATTCTTTTTAAATGTAATGCCTTTAAGTCAGTACTATCCTTTGTTGTGCTACATGTTGGTAATCTTCAAAATAATGGCCACATAATACTGAAACCTCCTCACATATCCCTAGCAAATTACTCCTATGTTTCATCCCATTTTTCTGACTTAAATTAAGAAAAGTTCATGTTAAATTTCTTCCTTACTTCAGCTATTTCATGATTGAGTGTGAAAGAAGAGGTTTTCATTCACTTATGCTAAAAAATATTTTTAATATCTTGAACCTGCAGTGGAGTGCTGAGTGCTGTCAATATAGATTGCTGGTTTACTGCATCCCCACTTTGGTTTATTATCATAATCTCCATTAATCTTCATTTTCGCAGACATCAGGATAAGACAAACCAAACGATAAACATCTAAGGCTGCAATACATTTTTCTGTGCAAGCCAGCCCCTTTTTGGATAACCCTTTCTGGCTACTAAGGGATTGCACTGAAGGTAACCACCTGATAGAGCACAAGTAGTGCTCTACTACAACGGATGTGTAGTACGGCACACTCATGCCACAGTTCCTGTAAGCCACAAGACACTACTTCCCTTTGATAAATAGAAGACGACACCCTTCAACAAGTGCAAGCTACTTTCTGCTAAGCCTTAAAAGCCAAAAGCCCCAATCTGCAACAAAAAGAGTGCAAGAGAAATGAACACTGGTAACGGGAGAGATTCCAGCAACAGCTGCAGAAGGACACAGGAGCTGCTCCTACCGAAATCCAGCTGAGCTGAGTCTCATCCAGTGGTTGCCAACACAACTCCAGGAGAGAACATAAAACATTAGCAGGCAGATTTATGTGTGCATCTTGGCAGCCTTCATCCACATCTCCTTTAGTTTGGAGAAGTGGTATTTAATATCCCTTCATTTGAAGATAATCATAATGCACTTGGCTCCTTGGTTTAGGTAAAAAATAGTAGAAAATATTAGAGAGCTGTAAAGATGCTATGTAACTATCACTTGGTGCACATTTATATCTATGGTCAAACCAGAGATCTTTAACTTGCCAAATTCTTGGGTTTGTAGCATCCCTCTGTCAGAGATTTCTATGGTTAAATTTTTAACTGTGTGGAAAAATTAGTTTTTCATTTGACTTTAAATTTACTGCTTTTTACTTTAACCGTCTCCTCTCACTGTTTTATTAAAAGATAATAGGACTGTAAGTTGTAGTCTACTAGAGTGCTATTTATAGCTAAACATACAGCAAGAATAACTGCTATCATCTATGATGACAGTCATCTACGATTGTCATCTATTATTGATAGTATAATATACCAGCTCATGAAATTCCCTAGATTCCAAGTGCAACTGGTTTGCAACATTATTGTTGCTTCTTTTAAAATCACCTACACTTTTATCATTCAGTAGGACAGACATATATCATACTCATCTGCTGACTAGAGATAAATACATACATCCTCATTGACATGTTCTGAAACTATCAACAAAACGTAAATCAGGTCTGAATGTTCTGAATAAATGTAAAAAAATGGATAAAAATATAAACAGAGCTATAGATTTAGAAGTATTTGTTTTTGACAACTTCCCTTTGTTAAGACTTGTGGCTTATACTAATCTAAGTAGTAGATAAAGGTAGATATGGATGATGGTGTTGAAAGTTACGGAACAACTCATATGAAAATGTCCTTGTTCTCTGCAAAATTATTCAGTCACAGTATTTTACTTTCAGAAAAGCTTACTGGAAAATTCTAAAAAGTCCAATGGGTTATTAAAAGGAATAAAAATTTCTAAATACTATTTTATGAGTTCTGACATTGTCCTGGGTATTGTTCACAAATTACAGAGTCTGCATGTTACTCATACGGATACTAACAAGAAAAAAGAAAAACAATTTTGAGAAACTGAAATTGGCTTTTTATTCCACATGTAATCCAATGAATTGTTTCAAAGGTAAAAATCAACAAAAAAACCCCATATCAGTAAGAAGCCCCAAAGCAGAAATCTCTGGTGAAATCCGCGATGATGACAGCACATGATTATTACCCAGGTATCAAAACTGCAACTGCATCTGCAGTTACCCCTTGCTTCTTCGTTCCTTGGGAACATGCTGCTTCATAATAACATGTGACAAGTAGCTACAGCATCTCAAGTATCTTAAACCCCTCAAGACTCTAAAATTTCTGTGTGCTGGGTGAGGAAACACTCCTAGATTTTTGCTGGGGCTTTAGCTAGCCCCAGCATACATGGAGATAGCGTTCCTGCTGCGGTATTTGGTTCTGCCAACGTGGCAGAAAGGAGTGCTCCTCACAAACATAAGAAATTGTATAAATAGCGATGCCTTCACTTCACTTTTACAAATATTAACTTAAAACAGGAATAGGAAGGAAACTCATGAGAGTCATTGATTACTCTATGCTTTCACCACCACATATTATATGAAAACTAAGACAATTACATTTGGGGTAAAAAAGTGATATAAATATATAATAAAATGTTGTAGTATTTAATTTTATAAACTTACAGCAATGCTAGTAAGAAATAAGCCAAGCAGTGTTTCAGAAACCCATTTTGTTGAAATGATGTGCTGATTTATGGCATGAGGTGCGAGTTATAATCTGATGATGTTCTATGGCTCACATCAAGTCATTTCTTTGCCACCAAGGTAACCTACCATAAGATTCAGCTAGAGTTATCTTCTTTAGACTTGAGATTCATAAGTTACTAATATTTTTTTCTTTATTTAAAGTAGCGGATGCTCAAATAATAGATATTCCGAATATACACATTAAGCTCTGACATTACAAAAGCAAATCTTAGTACTACTTTCTCCTTTATTTCTACCTCACCACATACTCCAGCACATGTGCAAGTACGGACTGCAGCTTATGGTGTGATCTACCATAAAATCTAGATCTTATTAAATCCATGTGAATATAACAGACAATTCTTCTTTTACCTTCCACTGTGTTTTGGTAAGGTAGCATAGGCATATTTAAATACTTATTAGCAAAAGGATCAGTGAATGTACAGATGAGAAGTTTTAAAGAAAAATAATAGAAGTAATGCCAATACTGTCAATACTTCAGAACATGATTCTCAGATTCAAACAATATTTCCTAGTTAAATAATTATTTTAGTTTGAGAGACGCAAAATATGATGTCTCCTTTAAATCGACCACAAAAATGAATTATTTAGATCAAACCATGTATTTTACTATACATCAAAATAGTTAATCAGCAAAGCTTTCCTCTTCATTACACGAATGTCATCCCAACAGAGACCAATAGAAACCACACTGGTATCTTATCTACCATGTACAGATTTTTTTTCTTCTTTCTTTTAATTTTCTTCATCAGCTGCAAAAGTGATGCTAGAGTAAAGACCAACTCTGTAAGTGATAAAGACCAAGTCTATAAGCCCAACTTTAAGCTGTGAACAGGCACCTTCACAACAGTTATTATCCTTGTAAAGTCGATGGGAAGGAAACAGAAAGTATGTGGCTTGGAGTCCAATAGACAGTGATGTGAACAGAGGGTGGAAGAGAAGCTGAATGAGCTCAGTCTGGTGCAGCATGGTACCCCCCGCTGTTGCTGCTGGTATGTACAGCCACCCCTGCCCACAACACCCCAATAACCTACATTTGGGATCCATCACAGCTGCATAACTCATAATGCAGCCTTAAAAGTGTACTTTGCTCAGTTTTCCTAAATGTACAACCACCCCATAAGGAAAAACAATATTAGCTGCACAAATTAGGTGGCTTGGACAACAGATTTACGGAAGCTTGTGTTGTGGGGTTTTTAGTTTTTTATCTGGGTTTGGTTTTTTTTTTTTAGATACAGAGAATCATAAAATCATAGAATCTTTGAGTCCAGCTGATTTTCCTGTGATTGTTCATCTTTGTTTTTTTCAAAAAGCTACAGAACTGGACCAAACAATTTAATGGTGTCGGTCTCACAATTGCCACATACAAGGACGTCATTTCCCTGTTTCTTCTGCATATCGTCTTCTTCTACGTGCTCTGTTTTACAAGCCTAACATTAATTCTTGTCTTACTCACATGTACTTTACTATTACAGCATAAATGTGTTTCATCTCATTACTAAAAAGACAGTATCCACCCGCCCTGGATGCACAGTCTTCACCTGTTCTCTTGAACTGATGTTCCTTACGTCATCAGTCCTTTATTTGTGGTGAGAGTAAGTCCACAACAGTCATCCATTCGCACTCACAAAACAGTAGCCAATATTAGCTTTTTTTTAGACACATGGGACTTTCCCTGTCTTTATAGCAGTTAGTTAGTCATTTGTCTACACTTGGAAACAGCTATTTAATATACTATTTTTCCCTGATGGATAAAAAGTAGCTATCTTTGCTATATTATGAACATGTCATTAAGCTCTTTTCGAGCTATGAAGCACTAGTATTTAATAGAAGTTTCTTTGCATTATCACTGACAGCATTATTATTTAGCTCTGGACACAGGCCCATGTCAAAGTCAGAATTCTTTCATTCCTCATACACTGAAATCCACAGCCAACACATTTTTTCATTCATGTCTTTAGCTTTCTTCATCAGTCAATAAAACCAGAGTTCAGAAGATTCTTAACTGCTCTCTCAGTCAGGGCCAGGTCTGCACTTTGACCATCGTTTCATTTACTGTATATTTTCTTCTGGCTCAAATACAGTAAACAGAGAAGTAAATAAATAGCATTTACTTCAGTGATTTTCAGTACTATACCTAAAAAAAGGTCTGCTTTAGACCATGCTTGCTTCCTTCTCCAACAGTCTTCCCCTACATGGCACCAAACAATTTTTATTTATTCAGGTTTGTATTATATACTCAGCTTATCCTTTCTACCTTATGGTTGATTTTAAATGTCATAGTTATATATTCAGGCTAAATTAATAACACAAATACCCCTTTATCAGAGGAGCAATCACGAGTACGTTGACACACACATCGCAGGTGGATGCAAGACAGTTAAATGCCACAGGGCTCATGTCCCCTGAGCATTTTCCATTGGGCCAATACATTTCTGGGCTCTGTCTCAGTTCCATTTCACTGTGCAGGAATCTGGGCTACTCTGCCCTGTAAGTCAGTCATCTCCACATATAACAGTGTTTATCCCCAGTGGATTTCCCTGAACAGCCTACACAGTTGAAACAGTTCCAAAAGTAACTGTCAGTTACTTTTTTCAAATTTTTTTTCTTCCAAAAATAAACTAACTCAGTCACTTTTGGGGTTCTCGAGTTAGGTATTTAATATAAAGTAAACCATAAATGTAAGCAGAAATATCTGCAAAGCAGTGGGATAACTAAGGCAATTGAAATTATATTTTTCATTTAGAACACAGTGCATTATTGTCAAAGAATAATGAGTATACAATTAAAACTGTCCCTTTAAGTTCTGTGACATCTGCTGAAATCAAGGTGTACCTGTGATCCTGCAGTGTCCTTATTGGACTACATCCAATACAAGTAGGAGCCAAGGAGGGCGAAGCTTCACAGGACAGCAAGCCTAAGAGCTATCTAACACCCAAAGGGCAGGCGTTGCCCTCCCACGTTGCTCCTAGCTGCACAGTCCTATGCTTACCTGGTGGCAGCTCAGCATTCATCAGGCCCTTATGTGAGCTGTAGTGGCCTATTAAACCAGCAGAATGTGTTCAGTGACTATTTTTTTTTTTTAACTTTGTATTGTTTTGGCAAGTTGGGGAGATGCTGTTTCTGAATTGTTTTCCAGTGCCAGAACTAGAGCCAGCACAAAGGAGCTCTGGAAGGATGCAGGTGCCAGCAGAAAGAGCTGGGAGGGAAGGAGCGAGATGCCCTCTGTTAGTCCCAGCTCCCTTCAGAAGCTTTTCTGTGTTACCATGCAATCCCCACAGCCTGCTACTCACATGTTACACACACTCGATTTACGCATACAGGACTCCCTAGCTACAGATATGCCTTCTCCGACACGTGCAAAACAGCAAGCTGGAATTCTGTGGGTCTCAGCTTTGCATCTTCTAGGTGGTGAAGAGTTACACGCTGCAACTCATAACCTCTTCCACCCTCCAAACATCACATCTAAGACAGCAGTGTTTATAGGAAAAGGGAGTATCATTTAGTCTATCTAATTATATAGCTGAGAGTAACCCAACAAGCTTTTAGTTCTGCAAGTCTAACCTCGCGTCTGAAACAAAACAGCAAACTTCCAGTGGAAGGCAGCTTGTGCACAACTCTTCTGGTTTCAACCTAGTTACATCACTCAATTAGCCGGAGACAAAGAGCTAAGCACAGGAGATGCAAGCACGTTGCAAGAGAGGATTCTAGGGAGAGAGCAATAAAGTTGTCATCCCCTGTGGGATAAAGAGGTAATTGTCACCTTTGGAACAGTGAGAGGAGAGCAGAAGGCAGAGGGTGACGAAAATTAAAATGCTCCATAAAATCAACAATGCTCCTGAATCCATGATTTTATATCCTTAGACTGCTGTGGATAGAATGTTTCTAGAACATTTGATCAAAGCAGACACAGTGACTGCTGCTTTTCAAGCCTTGAGACTATTTTCAGAAAAGATGTTTCTGTCAAATTTTCAAGATTGAAGATTTAAATTTGAAATATTTTATGATCCAAAGGGATTTCTTTTCCCTGCCTGTTTTCTCTCTTATGACATTTTCTTAAAGATTTGGGTAACTGAACACTGGTGTCTTGAGAGCAGCAGCAGCAGAACAGCTCAAAGAGCAGGTGTGAAGTACAGCTAAAAACCTGGGCTTGGCTAACATTTTCTAAATGAAGCAATACCACCATTCTCACAGATACTTGTGTTCTAGCTATGACAGAGCAGGCATAAAACAGCAGGAAAAAATGAACAAGCTTACTTCTAAGTATTAAATATCTGTCTGCACCACAGGAATAATGCTTGAAAAATATACTCACAAACAAGTAAGTTTCCCAAACATGAAAAGATGTGTTTTGGAGAAAGAAAGTGGGGAAGGAGGAAGATAAATTGATGGAACAGAATTGCCCAGAAAACTTTTTTCTGGTAATCATGACAGCAGTGGAGAAGAAGAATGAAGAACTGGCATTTATTGAATCCCATAATATTGGAACTAGGAGGCACTCATCAAAACTATTAGGACATTGGTCTAAACCAGAAAAATCAGTGGTTGTTTTTTCATGTTGGTACTTTGCACAGCAGGTAGTTAACTTCTGAAATTTGCATTTAGTGGGGATTGCTTTTTTATTTGTTTTGCTTAGAAACAAAAGACTGGAAGGTGAACCAGCCTACTGACCTCACGGGACACTTCATATATTTTTATGTAGCTTCCTCTGTGAACTCCTGGTAGACAGAAATCAGCTTTATCTCAGAGTTCAGGAAACATTCATGATTTTTTAAATAGGTTACAGAAACTGCTTCAACATGAACAAAGTACGGGATAAACAGATGTACAGGTTCACATCAAAGCCCATTGGGAAATAAAGAACACAGAGAGATATAAAAAAGTAACTTCCCCCCCCCGGGCAAAAACCGTTCTGGGCAAAATCATACAGCAATTTTAATATTACAAGCATTTCCCAAAACCAAGTTTCCTCTAAAAATGGCTACACTGTGCATCACCTAATGTCATGATAGGATAACAGAGTTGCATTCCACAGCTGACGTGGAAGAAATAGCAAGTGAAGACCAGCACCTTAAGTTTCAAATTTTGGGAAAAGGTGATCAAGTATAACAACATCTTTATGTGGCTGTCATTCACATACATCCTGAATCTAGGATTATGTGAAAACACAAAGTACTGTAAGCCTTACCACCATATCTCTACTCTCTAAGCCCCTTTTTTTCAGTTTTTTTATTTATTTCCTGAGGAAGGCTATTCATAACAGATGCTCTTGCTGTGTAGAAGGGTGCCTTTATTTCTAACTAATATTTTGCTATCTGAACTTTACCGTATTTTGGGCAGAACTTCACCTCTTTTTTCAGGGAAGTGCAGGAATCAGATGGGAAATGGTCATAATTTCTCTGGATGAAATTTCTTCCCTCCATCTCAGCAGTGTCCTCTGTCATCTGTTGTCTTTGCACAAAAGCATGCTGTTGCCAACACAGTGACATGAGATAAGCCCAGACTAGACTGTTCCATTAGATTAACGTTTAGACGCACATACACAATTTTACACAGCTATGCTGAAATGAGACAGCACAATCATAGCATTTTCTTCCACAGCAAGCAAAAGTATGATTTGTGAACATACGAGCACTCTGTTTTAGGCACAGAAGCAAGTCTAAGGGAATAATATTCCTGACAAGGTACCAGCAGGTGAAGGTGGAGAAAAAAGGATACTAGTCAGGAAATCACGCATCAAACAGCATTGTACTTGCTGGGCATTGCAGGTAAAGAAAGAAAAAACCTTAATGCTTTGTCACTCATTAATGTGCTAGGCTTATGGTTAGCACAAGGCAAAGCAGTTAGATGCTCTTTTTTACCATTCCTTCTTGCCATATCACTTTTAGCCCGTGATAGAGTTTTTCTACTATGTGCGCCATCTCTTCCAGCACCCATGAAAGCTCTTTGTTGGCTGCCTAAAATATGGTTATCATTAGTGGACTTAGGTTTAAAAGCATGACAGGAAAGTAACTAAAATGAAACACATATACTTGACAAACTTTTTTGCAAGTTTTTCTGAATACTTTGGAAACAAAATGACAGGCACTGGAATTGTTTGCAACAAATGCTTTCAGGTCTGGTGATATATGTATCTGAGTGCTGACTACTAATATTTAGCCAGTTTCCTGATCTATGGTTGGCCTCCGAAGCACGAGCGAAATAATGCCTTTACTCTTGACTCAATCTCTTTCAGATGTGTGTAAAAACTTTGATGTAAACAACCTATCTTCCAGGGTGGCAAGAGAAGAGGAAACAGTCTGAAGCACTGGGACTAGGAACTCAAGCTGTTTTCGGTGTGTTTTAAAAAGTAAATACGAACTGCTGAGGTGATGTTCAGAATTGTTCTTCTGAGGTTGAATCCCTGATGATTTCAGTTTCTAGCTCTGTGTGTCTGTAGAAACAGCCTAACAGCACATTATATTCCACCACCATGGGGGTTTTTTCACTGCTTTTGTAAGACTGAATCAGAAGAGATGGCATAAAGACTTTTAAGGACACCACATTAAGCAGCAGTGCTATCTCTTCAACAATGCAATTTCAGATGATGCTCTGAAGTAATTTCTTCCATTTTCTTTAAACTACATTAATCCCAGCAGAGAGCACAACCACACAGGCTGTATTTCAGTTGTTCTGATGATGACCCAAAAGACTGCAAGAACCACTACCTCCTCTCCAGGCACTTCTTCCTGCCCAGGCTCTGTCACATTGGCTGGATGCAGGAAATTAGTTTCTTTACTGTATTCCTTCTAATGAGCAAGCAGCCTATGTTATTAGCAAGGTCTTTGCATCCAAAGTAAAGTACACTGGCATTACTCACGTGCAAGTGCTGAGCACAGTATCTTCAGACTATTATCTTTCTAAGTGAGCAACTTCAATTCAAAGCTGCCTTAATGAGAAAGAAAAAATTTAAAAAGGCACAGAGACCCGACAGCTTTACAAACATCTTTTTAAGTATAAATACCTGTCAGTCTTGGATGATTCTTGCTACTGCCTAGAGAAAAGGCTCATTCCCAAGTGTTATATGGCTACTCTACATCTGAAAATTCCCCTGCAGGCAGAAGTGTGAGCTGATGACGATCAGGGAAGAGCATTTGGAATCAGCTAAAAGGCTGAGTTTTTTTAGAGAACAGCCGTCCATGCCTAGAACACAAATACTGATTTTCCCTCTTTACCCAGTACAAGCTCTTACACAGGAACTCAAACTCTTTTATTCAATATTCATGAAATGTTTCTAGTAACTAGAGGATTTTAAACCTTTCTATGGCAAATCAATTAAGGCAGCTCAAGGAACACAGGAACTGTCCAGGACATTAACTTTCTAATACATATTTCCTAGCAACAGTCACTGAAATGGGCCGGTTTTCCATTTCGTAACGGAACAACAATCATCTTCATTCATCTAAATTTACTTTTCTTTAAAATTTCAGATTTTGGCTGTATTGCTTTCCATACCAGAAAACACTCTTGAAGACAACTATGTTTGATGACAATGAAGTAGATGTTTCATCCTCTTCCACTTCTTTACCGCTGCATCCCTCCAGGTGATGCTTTCATCAGCATCAAATTCTGACCAAAAGCTTCAGGGAAGAACGTTAGTGTTGCTGGGCACAGATATTTGCACAGGCTTGGCAGAGGCAAGAAGGAAGTCTAACCAACATATTCTTCATAAAATCAAATGCAGCCCTTTTTCTTGTCCATTTTAATCCTTCAGGATGTTCCAACCTGTGCCAGCAGCCTGCAGAGAATCAGTGAGATATAACTGGCATAGTTTTGAAACTTTAAAGATTCTCTGTATCCTTGTAGCAGTTTTACTGAGGAAAGACAATAGTCTCCATGTTCTTCAGAAAACAGTCAGATCCAAAAACGTTGGAAGAGGCTCAGTTCAGTTCCTGAGTTGTTAGTGATCGGCATCATATACCATTAGATCCCACACAGTATAACAGCTTTCCAGCTGGCATATATCAGCTCAAAAGTGTATCTTTTTTCAGACTCCATAAAGCATTGCTTAGAGTAATGGTGTTACTTTGGGATCGCTTTTCCTACATTTTCAGAACACTAAAGTTAAGGCTTACTGATATGTAACCATCTTCCCACTGTGATGGATGCTTCTAAAAACATTTGTGAAATACTTGGTTGTTTCAAACACATTCTCTGCCTAAAATTAATTTAAAATCAATGTCATACTAAAAATATGAGATATATCTAGAATGCACACTCACTTAACAGAGAAACTATTTTTTAAAGAAAGATATTATTTGTAAACTCTTCAAGATTCCCTATGGACATGATGATGGAGATGAAAACAAGGCAACAGATAACATTTCATTGTCACCCCTTAAGTCACACCAGCTAATTTCCAGAAATGAGAAAAAATGCAAGTTATTAGTAAAATGAGTCCTCTTTTGGCTTTTCTTCTAACTCAAGGCAGTGTGCCAAGTCCAATTAATGACATGAAATAGCTAAGGGCTAGACATGTCTCTCTTTTTTCCTCCCTGAACATTCTCATACCCAACATGGTATCTCCACATGTCATGCAGACTAATTCAGACGCACCCTGGCAAGTGAACTGGTAAATCTACATAGGAAAACATGGTCAGTTTAAGTCTGCAAGTGCACTCAGATGCCCAGGCTACCAAGCCTGGTCTAGTGACCCACCCTTTCTCAGCTCAGACCCAATTAAACTGCTTCTGGACAGAAAAATAATGATTTGCATGTATCTACTGCTCTCAGTTCTAGCTTCATAAGGAGCACAGGCAGAACCAGAGTCAGCAAATTTGGAACAGGAAGGTAATTACTACCCATTAATGAATATAGCCACTTGCAAGTGCATATCTAAGCCCTTTTGTGGAGTTCTAGAACTCAGCATGGGGAGTTTTTCACTTCCAACACTCCCATCAGAAGACTGCTTCTGAACCTGAATCTTCTGGTCATTTTAAGTTTTCCTCTAGCTTTCAGGTTCCTCTTATTTTTGGCCATATACTTACTTTTAGGCTCACAGTATGATTGGGACTAAACAGCTTTTCCCCCTATGTTTTTTGGCTGATATTTATGCAGAGAAAAAGTAGTTCTCCTCTCAGTGTACTAGGTATTCTCTGAGCCATCAGAGGGAGAGGAAAAAACCAAACAGTTGAGTTATCTTTCCACCACAAAAATCGGTATTATATAGGAGGCAGGCTTTTACCTGCCCAGTCTGAAATGCCTCTCTCATGCACAAAGTGTATAGAGAACTTCATGTTCCAGAATGGAGGCAGGGATTGAATTTCAGCATCCTGAAAGTGAGACTGGGAAGGAGCCATTCTGGGCTGCTGCGGTCTGAACCTTGGACACCTACATTCTCTTTGAATGCCCTTGGTATTTCTAAAGCAGACAGTTATCTCAGTGCATACCCTTGCATTTTTTTTACTTTTATTTCCTCCAGTGTCCCTTACTGGAACCCTCAAGATCCTTTAGCTCTTCCTACATGATATTTTAATTGTCCTTTATCTTAAGAGTGCCTTTCAAATCCATGTTATCAACAAGTTGCATGAATAACTCTCCTACTTTTAGCCTGAGGCATAAATGAACATATTCAATAACATAAGTTCTTCATGGTGTCTTGGAGAAGTTCTACTAGAAGAGTCCCTTCTTCTAGCCCTTTCAGTCCAGCCTAGGGTCACCTCTCCTACAGTTATATTCTAGCTGCTCTTTTTACTCATTTTTCTTGTGACCCTGCATCAAATGACCACGTGAAACCCAGACAGTTATACTCTGCTAGATTTCCCATGCACTCAGAGAGGCTTGCCATGATGCAGAGTTGACTATGTACCGGGCATAGTCCAAAGAACAGACATCCTGAACTTCTAGACTTGGGTTTGATTTAATATGTTTTACTAACATGTAGTTTAAATGTCTACACATAGGCATTACTAATTAAGTTCTCTAGTGAAAGGTTGTATCTTGTCACTTGCTCATTGAGTGACTAAGGCTGTCCACTGATAATCTGGCAGAATAACACAATTCAGGTATTTAATACTTAAGAGACTTTGAGATCAGTATATTCTTTACTTTTACTCAGTTGCAAAAAAAAAAAAAAAGGAAAAGAATAAATTTTAAAAGAAGTACAGAAAATACTGGAAAAAAGGGAAAAAAACCTACAGAATTTTCTCACATGGAAAAAGGACTTAAAATTGATTTTCAGATTTTCCAGCCAAAACCAGGACAAAAGGAAAATGTTAGATGTTTCCTTCTGAAAATCTAAAACCAACTTTCTACATTTTTTTAAATATTGAAAATATTCAGATATTTAAATTTTGGGAAAAAAATGTGTGTATCAGAAGGCTGATGGTGGCAGAATATCACTCAAAAGAACAGATAATCTTAAATTTACTCATAACTTTACAGAATAATATACACAAATGTACACTAAATTCCCCAACTTCAATTCAGAAAGGGCTGCACTTATTTGAATATAAGTTGAGATTTCATTTCCCCCAAGTTAATGTTTCAACAGCAGCAGCCCAGCCCCACACCCCTGAATCACGCTGAGCTGGGCTAAATTGCTGTTAGACCCCCAGCAGTGTGCTCTGGCAACCGAGCAAGTCAATGCCAGTGCAAATCCAGTGGGACCACTGCTGGCGGCACTTCAGCTTGTGCTGAACGAAGTCCTGAAACTCTCTTCTGTGGAGGATGCTGAACTGATTTTAAGGTAAGATCTTGGAAGGCAAGTCCAGTGGCCCAGCCCTTGCTTTGCCCGTTTTTCTGTTATGGGGGTAAGAGAAGGTTGCCTCGTACTCAAAAGCCTGCTGGGTCAATGTCGGTGTAGAAACTGTTACTAGTTTGGCTTCTTTCTTCAGCCCTGTTTGAGTGACCAGACCTTCAAGGTCTAGGAAGAATTATACCTGGAAGAGACCTCATTGGAAAATAAAGGATTCATTTAAAGATGCAGTATTCTTCATTTTCCTACAAAAGATCCAACATTACACATTCTAAATAAGTGCAATGAGTTGAAGTTCATGCTGACAACTCTGTAATTAAAGCATTCCAGCATCAGACGCTTGGCTTCTTTGAGAGGAGTACATGAAGAAAGACAGCAATAATATCTAAACAGCCTGAAGTAAGACAAATGACAGATTCCATTATTTTCTCTAGCTATCTCCAGTATCGTAACCTTTTCCTTATCTTGGTCAACACACACAGAATTGAATGGGACTAAATTTCTTTTTAATACTTTGACAAACTGCACTGCTCTATACAATAGCAGCAAACCTTGTATTCACAGCTGCCCCTAAAAATCAGTTACTTCTATTTTTTTAATACTTGCAATCAATCATCTATGCTAATTAGCCAAGTGTATGGCATTCCTATAGTGTATTAAATGTCCCAAAATAACTAATGAGAAGCCTTTTATTTCATCTGTCTCAAATGAAAGTGGTATTAGAATAAGAAAGTATTTCCTTCTCTGCCACTGGCATTCAATGAATATTTATGATGTTTTTCACTATATTGCAGTGATATGACAATGTTAAATTCCAGCTAGAATGAGGAGACAGCACTTAAAAGGAGATTCTACTCTCTTTCTATCGCTCATAAAAGGAATTAATAATTGCAAAACAGCTAACACTAACAATTGCTTCTCAAATTAGATCATATTTTATCTTCATATTCTAAGCTGGAAAAGAAATCTCTTAATTTGTAGCAATAACTATCTTTAAAAACACTAATAACATGAACCCATTTATTAAATATTTGTAAAGCTATTTAATGTACAGTACTAATGCTGACTGATCAAAGTATACATAATTAATGGACAAGAAAGCAATCATTGCAATAATGGAAATCTTATTAGCATATAAATTATCTTGTTTTCCAAAGCATAGAATACCCATAAAAGGAAGATACTGCTTATAGCAGACTGTTTTTCTGAAGTCGTTAAACCAAGTCAACTTCTCTGGAAGGGCCATATTGCTGTGTCTTGTGGTAACAGAACAAACTTTGTTCCCTGGACAGGAACTCACAGGAAATGATTAGGAAGTTTCAATGCAGATATGAGTACCAGGTGGTACTGTTGGGCTGTGTTGGATCCAAGTTAGATAAAGGAATTTATGCAGCACTGTTTTTTCAATCTTATTTCTCTCTCTTCTATTACTAGCCATCAGATAACGTGCGCCGGTAACCCCTGGAGACAGAGAGGGCTTTATGTATCAGGCCTTCCCTTTTTCTCATCAGAAATCTTCCCTCTGCAATGTGGCAGGGAGACTATACAGGGATAGAAGAGGTGACATTTCCTGATGAGGATGTGACTTTTTTGACTCAATGTATTCAGGAGAAAGAATTTTACTTCCTGAACCCTGACAATAATTTCTGTGGCTTGAAGCCAGGAACAATTTCTAGTGCTTGCTGATTTATCTCTCGGGGTGGACACAGTCTGTCCTACAGACAAAGACACAATGTTCATACCCTTGCCAGGGTATGTTCGTACTCTTGAAGAGACACAATGTTCATTTTGAAGACTGAACTTCATTTTCCTCCCTATACAGTGGTGTGCACCTTGGGAGTAGTGCATCCAGTGATAAAGTTGCTCCTAGTTGCAAAACTTTTTATGTCTAACCGCCAACAAACTATCACTATCCTATTTAAAGCTGATGTCTGGGGAGAAAATTCACATCTCCAGTTATTCTAATCCATATTTGATCAACATTATCATAGAAAATAGCTCAAGTCTTCTACTGACATCAGTGAAACCTAATTAATACACATTTCTCTCTCAAGACAGCATTCATCTTTTCGTTTTTGTCAAAATGTATCTGAATGATGACTATTTTTCCCCAGAACATGCACTACTTTATTAATAAAGACTATAATTTGGAGGTTTTCTGAGTCTTTAAACCTCTTTAAGAATTATTGCTAGAAGTCAAGCCACTACTCACTCCACTGAGATTTTATTCATGGAAGTACTGCCATAGAAAATAATGAAATAAATATTCTAGATCATATCTAAGCAAGAGAAATGTTATTATTAACTGCTCCCAGTGAGAAGGATAAGACTTTTTATTTTGTATGTGGACTACCATAGGCCACTGTAATCTTTTTGTCCAAACAAAGTGCATTTTACGTGGGGTCATATATTCCCACTGAAGTTAAAGCAGAAGCCAGCTGATCTCTTTATTCAACAGTGCTTAATTTATACAATTTACACATGCAGTAGAGCACTATGATAATTCTTTATTTCCTCCTGAATGAAAATGAGTGCATATAAAAATATTCCAACTTTTAAAATGTCTAAGATAAAGTGTATATAAAAATCAGTACGTTACACATCACAAATATACTGAATATTACTTACAGGTGAGGAATAGGGAAATGGAAGGCAAAATATTCTCCATTTTGATTGTTTATATTTAATGAAATAATTGTAAAATCCATGTTATGATAGTCTAGTAGTCCAGTATATAAAAAAAATGATCTAGCAACTATTATGCTATTTTATATTACAGAGTTTTCCTCTAAAATTTTCCAGTTTCCTGAAAGAATAGGTCCAGTTATAGCTTGAGATGAACCATCTTTAGTTCCAAATTTATCTAAGAAATCCATGGTAGGAAAAGCAAGCACACTTCAAATGCACAACCTCCTCTTGGAGTTTTGTGGAGTATTAAGGCACGGACTCTGGCGGGGATTCAAGCCAAAGACCTTTATTGCTACAGGCACTTGCTTTTTATGCAGTTACAGCTCTTCACGTGCCACAAAAATGCATCTTGATTGGTTACCACACACAGTCCATGTGCTGCTCACACAGTCAGGACTGGTTGCCTCCAGGTGTCCACGGGTTCCTTTACCTCCTCTTAGTTGTTTACCATCTTCTCAATGCCACAGCTCCTTCTCCTCAAGGTCGAGCCCTTGCAGGGTGATCCCAACAGAGTTTTATTTTTAAATTTTCTGTACATCAAATGCAAGAAATGTCTTGCTCCTGATTCTCTTCTTCCCAATAGATATAAGTTATACTAAAATTGTACTTTTTGTTTCTATGTGTATTAACTCAAAGCAAGATTGTTTGGTCACAGTATGCAGTCAATCAAATTTGGTGTATCCCAGAATGGTGCTAAATTGGGGAGACATCTTACCATTCCACAACTTTAGCCCACTCTGCAATGAACTAAGGGTGCTGTCGTAGTAAGCCCTTCATGACTACGTAGGCGTTTTGATTCTTTCCTATTATTTCTCTCTTTTACCTGATGATGTAAATAGAAAAATCAACTGAATAAAAATACTGTAGCGCAACATTTGAAATAAACAGCAGATTTCCTGAAGAGCAGGTATGTTCAACAGAGGTACAGCCTTGGACTAGTTCTCCTTTTCCTCCTTTTCCCATTTCACCTACAACCACTGCAGAACTTCAACAAGCATGAGATCCAGCAAAAACTTCCAAGTTTTGTCAAATTTGGCTGTTCATTTCAATATGCAACAAATGCAAGAAAAGACTTCCATGCAGATACACTGCATGAAACATCATTCATTAAAAATGAAGATCATGCAGTTAGTTGTTATAAAAATATGGTTCAAATTGGCTGCTGGCTATACTTCTAACACACTCCACAACACTTAATGCTGATTCTTGTGTCTGACCTTCAAAACCAAGCCATCTCACTATGCAAGAAGTAGATTGTCAGAGCCTATCACAGAATATCTCTTCAGGCAAAGTTAGAAATGTTGCCTAATCCACAGCAGGCTTGACTGGAGTGCTGCCTCTGCAGGGTGCAATATCACCATTCACACACGCCAGCCCAAGACTACTGCTGCTGCTGGGGTACTCTGCTCCTACGCTGAGAAACAACCTTGTGAGTGGCAAGGGAGCAGTTATTTCCAGGCTCCCAGTTCCCATCAGTGCTCAATTTACTGTCCAGCATAGTGGGTTTGCTTATAGCACAAAAGTGAAAAGGAAACAGTAAGACAAAATGGGGGGAGAGATGAAGAGCAGGTCTGAAACAGGAACACGAGACACTGGTTTTTTAAGACGAACCATCTTTCCTTCTGTTGTATCCTGGATGGCTAATCTGAAGAGAATTATGACCCCTTCTGCTGAAGCAAACAGTACCGACTGATTTCTAACCAGGTTTTATTTTTTCTTATTTTCACCTTTTTGAGCAGTATGGGGACATCTTGCCTTTGAAAAACTGATGCTTTGCAAGTTACAACATCTTTAAAATTATACTTAATCTTTACTCTACAGTGAGGTCAGGTCAGGTTTTGTTTTTCAAATAGATTGTAAAAACAGTATTTGTCAACAACTTCCATGAAGCAGCATTCAATATATAGCTTTCCTACGTAACTAGTAGGAACAAGCTTCCATATTTCTCCTGTTACTTTATGATAACTCTTGATAACCTATTTTTGGGTTTGGAGGGTTTTTAAAAGTGGTTTCCATTTCACCCAGACTTCAAACAAAAATACCTTACAATTTCTCTTCCTGACAGAAAAATTTCATTGTCAGTAGTTTCGGGGAGAATTTTGACACATCCACGTTTTGAAGAAATATTTAGTATTTTTAATGTTAAATGTCTGCAATCAGTGAGTACAGATGCATGCTAATTACTGCGTATTTTAGAAGTACTACATAGCAAATACCAGAATCACTCAAAGGCCTTGCCTTGCTTTTATTAGCATTAGGGAGAGACAAACTGGACATACTCTGTCAGAAAATACATCCTTATTACCCTGTCTGCTAAGAGGCTGCACAGAGGAAGGCCGGGGAGGACGCCAGCTGTTCCCACCTACACCAGGACTACCCTCCTGCAAGTAATTACAAAATTAAGCTAACAAAACATGAAGGTTTCGGGAATCTGGACAGCAAAATAGTCACTGTTTACAATAAAATAAGGCAGATCTAAACAAACTAATGTGCACACTAGAGGCAACAAGCTAAAATGGGGAGGAGGAGAAGCAAAAGTGCCTGTGTCTGTCTGGAGTAAGTTTTGGAATAACTTATATCGAGAAAACTCCTATCACTTACAAACACTGCCACTGCAGAAAGATGTGAATTAATGAAGGGAAATTCAGAAAGCCACAACACATAAGCAGCTTTTGCCAACATCATGCATGTCAAATACTATTTCCCCTCTATGATCACAGCATTTAAATCAATAGCCTGCTCACTGCCACATAATTTCTTAACATATGCATTGCTGGAGGAATTTAAATCAAATTAAGTACATAGGGATTAATTTCCTAGGGAGGATTAAGATCTTTCCATCTACACAAAATGGTTGAATAACAACTGAAAAGACATATTGCCACAAATATTTGAAAGAGGCAATCAGCAAAGAAAAAAGCTTTTTCATTTAGGTACTTCAAAGGCAATTAAAGAAGAACTATAGCAGAAGAAGATTAAATCTACAGCACAAAGAAGTCTAGGAGAGAGAAATATGTCTTTAATAAAGACTTCAAGCTTTGGTCATGACCAGCAGGATTCTGTTGCAAATATAGAAATAGGAGCAAAAGATAGTGCCATCTTGGAGTGGAAAAGACACGGTGGAAAAGAGTAAATCAGGCGCGCAGGGCTGCGAAGCTGTGCACCACAGCATCTGCATTGTCGCTCTGCAACGCGAACCATGCGCATTTGATTAGTTACGATCAGTGTTTAAGTCAAACAGATATTGTGGTCTGAATTATGAATGTAAATTGTGCCTTATTTTGGCTGCCAATTAACAAAGGTTAAAGGGACATACATGTAAAGTTGCATTTACCTAAGAGGCTGTCATTATCATAAATAATTTTTCTTGTTGTTATAACTGAAAGACAATAGGAACAAAAATAAGAGAATCTTGCAAATGTAACAGAGCTTAAATATTTTACCACGATGATTTCATTCTTTTTACAAAAATGGAGAAAATAATTTTAATTTGTCAGATAAAGACAGCCATCCCTCTCTTTCCTTCCTAAAAGTCTCATTAAAACATGAGGGAATTGCTGTGTTTCAGAATTTTTCAATTGTTCCCCTTCTTGTATGGGATCCACTGCCGAATGAGATTATAGTAGTGACTCAAGGGGTGTTTAGAGAAGGTTCTTTCCTGGCTACTCTCTCCTATGTACTGCCAGGCATAACTGAGTGTTGTGGAAAGCAGTCTGAGATGTAGTTGGTATGAAAGACACAAGAGAAAATAAGGTCACTGTGTTCTACTGGGATTGCATCACATACAGCTGCATTTTGTTACTAACAGAGTCATCCATGGTATATGTATTTTAAAAAGCATTTGCAGACCTCAAAGAATAAAGCCAATCTAACACTGAAGTTATTGTTATGATTTTATTATCTACATTTGATACTTCTATTCATAACTTAAGATCATAAAATACATGCAGTCTGCAAAAGCCCAACACATTACATCTCCGCTCACATTGTAGTTTGTGTTGTAGCACTGTCTCACTGTCGCTCAGAAAAGTGAAAAGCATGTCACAAACTAGATTTTCAGCCATGACAAGCCCCTGGGCTGTGGCATGCCTTTATTGAAAAACCTAAGTCTCATGTCTTTAATTTGACTGAGATGCACATTAAAAAGTGTATAAGTATATAATACTCACACTTCGTATAATGTTTATTCTTTTTTACTGCTAGCATTTGGGATATTGTAAAACAGTTCCACAAAGAGAGGTTACTAAACATTAACTCTATATTGCAAATGTTTCTTTTACTCGGATACAACCTACCTTGCAAAACAAGGAGCCTACTCTTTTAAGACTTGTTTCAATATAGCCCTTCACCAGTCCATTTGGAATACACATGCTTAATATTAAGTGAAGTGCTTAAGAGCACACTGAATCAGAGCCTAAGAGAAGGACCAGCATAAACAGTTTGAAAGCCTCAGGGAAAATATTTTTCAGAAACAAAATGAGATTTAGCTATTCTACCCCCAATATTTTTAAGTATCTGTATTAAGAAAGAATATTCCACATTTTTTAAACACTTAGTTGCACATTACGTGTTCCCTTGATTTACAGTGGAGAAATATGCAGTTTGACATTTGTAAATGGGCAATAGTTAGGATCTTCCATGTTTACTTTATAATTTTTATGGAGTTTTTTCTAATAACGCTCTTTTTTAGTACTCATAATTGGGTGAGCCTTTGACCATTCTATCAAAATGCCTATCCAAAATACCCTGAATACATAAGACAGAGAATACGACTATCAGGATATATATAAAGTGCATTATCCACTTTCCTGTGGAAATGCTCTATAGCTTTATTTCACTCAGAAACACAATACAGTATGCTTATGTTTAAATATATACTAAATAATAAGTTGCACAAGAAAACCAATATTCTAGGTGCTTAGCTGCATCTTTACTTGCCCAGACATTTTTAACAGCTGACATTTACTCACTGATGCATCATACAAATATAGAAACCTGAAGTGCCCAGATCTTAAAAACCCCAAATGCCCAAATATAAGAACCAGATGTGAAAAGAAGTAATTGCCAAGGTAGTCACAATATTTTCCTTCCTTTCTTTCTTCCTTCCATGCATATGGTATTTGCAGTAACAGCTACAGAAATTTATGAGGCCAGTGACTCAGATGTCACTACTCAGGTTTTAAAGGAAAGTATGCTTAATATTCATGATCCATAATACACACTTACCCAAATGTTTTCTGAACCACATCTACTGGGATTTCTGCTCCCTCTGCCACAGCTTTTCATGTATCCCAGGAGCAGCTGGGACACACATTAGAAGTTCTCAGAACCCACTCTCCTCCCCTCCCTCCCAAGGTTATGGGTTGCCTCAAATTGGGGAAATGGCTCTGCTGTGTCCCTTGGGACTTAACAGCTGTGTTATGGAAAATAGACCTAAAGCACAGCAAAAGCTTAATTTGCTCTACTGCACTGTTAGGAAATACCCACTAAAGGATCTCTTTCTTCCCATGAACTTTCACCTTACTTTCTGCAAGAGGGAAAATTTGATGCTAACACGTACAGGTCTGAATCATTAGGCTAAAAACAGAGCACTGAAACTTTTCTAGAATATTAATTGTGGTCCTTTGACCTTTATAAAACAACCTGCATCTTCAACATGGAAACTAACAGAAAACATCACTTAGATACAAAGAGATCCAAATTTCTGCAGTGCCACAGTCCTTGCAGTCCAAAAATAGTCTATAGGATAAATCCCATTAAAATGAGTAGCTGTAAAATCACACAAATCAATAAACAACTTCAGAGTTTACAATGTAAATGTCTTACAATGGCTTTGTGAGGCTGCTGAGTTCTACATAAAACTCAAAATGATCAGTATGTTACCCAGTATTTAATGACATGTTGGTTTGGTTTGCACTCATCCAAAGGGACCAGCAAACAATTATTCCTCAGCTGTACGCATAGCTTGACTGCTTTATTTCTAGATGCAGTTTCACTGATCTATGTGTTCTTACCTGAGGCAATTTATATTTTTAATCCCCTATCAAATTCTGTGGTGTCATAATTGCTTTTTTTAAACTTTTGTCTTGCTACTATATCAATGAAACTGTCTCAGTGGAAAGGAAATTGTGTAGCCAGACACCAGGAAAAGATTTTCATTTAAAGAAAATAAAAGGCCATTAACTGACAAGATAAATATTTTGGGTCTCAAATGACAAGCTTCAGGGTCATTCATAACAAAAGCACCAATAACAAAATTTCTGAGATGTGACTGTGATCTTAGAAAACTCAACGTTAAGAAGGTCTAACACTTCCAATTAGAAAATATCATTGCAGCCTCTTTTGGAGATGCTCACATGCTTCTCTGGTATGCAGCAAACATCTGAGTTCAGCAGAACAAGAGCCTAAGGGCTACAGAAGTTTACCTCTGTCTCACAGAATTAACATCCAGCTGAGACACGCACTTCTGATCACTAACTTCTTCTCCCCTTTGTAACTCCTGAAGAACATTTTAACCGAAGTAGCTCAACACGAACATGCTGAGGCTGTAGCCCCACAGTCACCAGGCAGGTGCAGCACCACCACCACAGTGCATCAGAAAGCAAGTCAAGAAGTGGCATACAGGATGAGAAAGCCAGGTGACATAAGACCTTCAGTTCCTGAGACTCCACAAATGATTCAAG
The DNA here is from genome assembly GCF_000687285.1 of Phaethon lepturus. Lineage (NCBI taxonomy): Eukaryota > Metazoa > Chordata > Aves > Phaethontiformes > Phaethontidae > Phaethon > Phaethon lepturus. Next base: position 33,069 of record NW_010563967.1, read on the forward strand.
AAACTACTTCCTCCATTGCGTGGAGCAGGACCCTGTCCTTCACCAAGGGTGGCTGAGGGAGGGAGGGAAAATTGCCAGGCTCTGTTGCTGTCTCTCACTGCTGGGACAATATTCTTTGCATTCTCTAGCTGTGTGTTTTAGCTCTGTGTATTTTGCAGCACTCATAATGGCAACTGCTTATTCACAACATCATTCTAATTACATTATCAAACACAACTGAACCACTGTCTAATTCAGCAGCTAAAATGAGGCAGAATTGAAATTGCACAGGCAGAAGAACTTCACCAAAATTTTTGGGGGCACAATTTACAAGGTAGAAAAGGTGTAGCATTTACAAGGTATAAAATAACACATAACTGTATTTTTCAAAGTTTTCCAATTAAAGACTTGGCTCCTATAAAGGCAATTATGCCTACTGATAATAGATTTGACAAAAAAACATCAGTCAATCCATCACAGATGGAAAACCAGTGTAGTTTGTGCTGATTTTGAAATACAGTATATGGACTACTCTTCCCTCAAATCATTCTCTATAATCTCTTGATTTGTGCTGATTTACTCCGGAAAATTCTTCAGTTTGTCAGTATTAGGGTGACACTCAGAATTTTACATGTCACCATGCAGCATGTAGAGATTCCTCTGTAGTGATGAGGAAACATCAGCCCTGGAGAGCTTTATTTACATGATCTATAATAGTGTTTAACTGTAAGTTCACCCTTTGGATTTAAGTTATGTTGTTTTGGCTAGAGCTGGTTTGTTTTCATCTGAATTACCTGTTATTACACCTTCTGATACTACATGAGTGGCGTGACACAGAAACTGTGCAGGTTATGCTCAAGGTGAAGGGTCACTCAACCAAAAAGTCTTGATCACATATAAGAAAGAGAGCTGGGTACAGCTTTGTTTATCTTAGTCACATACAAAAGATTTAACATTGTCAAAGCAGTCCAACAAGTTCTTAGATGAGTGGCACAAAGACTTGTTAGGAGAGACAATAAGGTTTCATTAAGCTTTGTCGAGTTGTTGGAAGTTGGATATATAGACATATAAACAATTTTAAAAGTATCAACAACACAGAGTTGTGTGAACTTTTTTTTTTAGACTACTGACAGTAGGTAGTAGGCATAGTTATAATTTTGGTGCATTTGAGGTCATTACAAATCACAAAACTGGGCAAAATATTGTAATACAGAAAGATTCAACAAGTTAAGCATGATGCATCCTAGATCTGATTTAAACTGTTTATAACAAAATGACAGAACAGCCTGCTTCCTGCCCAGTGCTTTGGGTTCATATGCTGACAATCTCAGCTGACATTACGGACCGGATATAAAGTGGGTGACAATACAGAAGGCAGAATCCTGGGATTATTTTTCTAAAATGTATAGAAGAGATATACTCACAAATTGTTCAAATGAGGTGGTTGAGTTAAAAAAAAAAAAAAGGCAAAAAAAAGCAGCCTACTTTAGTTTGCAAAGTGCTGCCTTTGGCCGCTGCCTGTTTTGCCACAGCAGTTCTGCAGCTGGGACTCAGCACAAGTAAAGCACGGTGTCCTAGACTGAAGGGGCCCTTGCTGCACTTTCTGCCTCCTTACTTTCCATGAGTTTCTTCATGTGAAGAGCTCCAAGAGGGAAATCCTACCATACCATATACTCTACTGAAGTGCAAGATCTTTGTTGTGTTATGAAATCTTAAAAAAGAACACTATCTTAACATTGCTCTAGCAGAGGCTAGATAATTGAAAAACCATCCTCATCACCAGCAACAGCTGAGGCAACACCCTGCTATGAGAAGATGGTGGGGAGAAGAGCAGAAGGTAACAAACTCGGAAGTCCTAAAAGCTGATTCCAAAAATACTAGAGAACTATTTGAAAATGTACTGTGCATTTGTCTACAATAAATGCTGTTATCATACTTTAATTTTCCTGTGTTTCACTAAAATGCTTGCAGGCTCCAAGAATCCTATTTGCAACTGGAGCACCTCTCCAAGGAAGAAAACTAGTTCATCACAGAAATCATGACTGCCAGAAAAGAGGAGCAGTGATGTATGAAAATATAATCCATTGAACATCAGACCTGACAACCTCAGAGCATTTCTAGGCTAAGTCAGCTAATAACACCATTTTTAACATTACAGGTGGATTCACACTCAGCGAAATGCTGTATTCAAGTTGAGGAATATTTTTGCCTTGGGCTGTCATAAAGATTAGCAACAGCGGAGAGTATGTTAATTGGTGAAGTTGAAATCTCAGAAGTACTGCAGTGTGTACAGAGAATTAAAATACAGTTTTTTAAAGTTTAATTTTTTTTTGTTAGCTAGAAAGTAAAACTGTCACATCGCAAAATATTCCCCAAGGGAAAACTTTGCTCTTAGGTGAACACAAAAATTCCCATCAGGCTAAATTCTAATTCTTGTAAGATCAATATGGGTCACTTTCACTGAACACAAAAAAGACTCCTTTTAAAAGCTTTTTAAAATTGTCCACTGATGGGGTAACCTAGATGAAAACAGAACATAAATTAAAGTTTATGCCATTAAAGTTGCCATGCAACTATTCGGCAGTGAAGTAGAACAATTAACCCAAATCAACAAATCTTTGTAAATGTGGTACAAAAATTACGATAAAAATGCATTTTTTTAATTTCTTGTCTTAAGAATATCCAAATCAGTGATGTAAAGGATAAAAATAAGCAGGTTAGAACTAATTTTATGCTTTATAATTTATTTCCTAAATGAACCTGCTTTAAGATTTTGGCATATTTGGAAATATATTTATAATTTATGTGCTTTAATAATTCTCTAAACTCTCTATACTTAATATGAAGCAAAACAGATGTTAAGAGGACTTTAGAGTAGTATGATAACAGCCCTTCAAAGAACAGTAGAAAATATATTCTTAAGATTTTCACAAACTGATTTATGAATAGTCTTCCTATTGCTTCAACCTTCATAATACATAATATTATCTGTATGCTCTCTGAGATTTCTCCTTTATCTTATTTTCATATTTCATATTCCCAAATATCTGATACCCAGTTAAGAATTACACTGTTGTGCCAAAAGAATATGTATAATGAGCACAACCGATCACTAAAATATTCAGGATTTCTTTGATTTACATGATCTGTATTAGAAATTGCAGCCTTTTATAGGTATCACTAGATGTTACTTTTTAAATTGCTATACTCAACCACATTAGTTTAATCGCTCACAGTTATTTGACATCCGAGTAATGTAATTCCACATAGTACACTATCTAGAGGCATTCTCCAAATGTGCTTGAACAAGCTCTTGTGTCTAATCACTCATTACTAACTTACAGCACTGCAACTGATCAGCACTCTTAAAGTATATTCATTAATCCTAGAAAGCATTTCAGAAGAAGTTTCTTCTAAATTTTCTGTGAGCAAAAAGGATTTTAGAATAATGTTTTGAGTTATATCCACAAATTTTTTATTAAAGTACTTTGCTAGGTAAGGACCTCCTCCAGCTCGTGATGAAGTTAAGAGATTTGCCACTGATTGAAACAGGAACAGGATCAAACCCGTAAAATCTTATTATACTTTGCCTATACAGTAAAATAATAATAAAATGCAATGTCTAAAAAAAGAGGTGAGAACAATAATTCTAAAATTTTGCATCTTTGTGGCATTTATTGTCCCAAAAGAGTCTCAGTGTAAAGTTAGTAAATAATAACTTTCTTATCCATCTGAAATCTCAGTGAGAGTTTTAGGTACACAGAACAGAATTTCCAGAGCTGGAATGATCCCAAAGCAGCCGGGCTAACATCTGTTCCTGTGGAAAATAAAACAAGAGCTGTAATACCCTCAAGCACTCAGGAATTCAGGTTTATACCATTTCTAAAATATGTTATCTCTAAAATCATAGTGGTTTTTTAACTCAAGAGTCATGACTGAAAGGCATTCACAGCTCAAACTTTAAGCTAACTCAGGTACTTCTGCAGTGCTCTCTTCTAGGAGAGAAGGGAGGTAAATCAGAGGTAGGTCTGAGGAAAGAGTTTGCAGACTGAGGCTGATACAGGATAACTGATCTTGTTGCTCTGACCACTGTGCATACTAAAGAACATGCTGCAGCTGAACACTGCGCTATGTTTGTCGAATTTCATCCCCGAGCAGTGGAGGGGGGCTTGGAAGTATCCATGGAAGATGTCTTTGCTTGTAATTGCAAATGGAGGTGTAGCAGATAGAAGCAGTAGCATCCCTAAATTTGCCATACATCTTTTCTTCTTCTCTTAGCAACACCAAATGCAGGAATAACTATACCACTGAAAAACACTGTTACACTGGAATGTCTGTATTTCGTAGATTTTTGCCTATACATCATTGCATCATCTGCAAAAACTCACCTGGAAGCACGGTTCAGCTGTGCCTGTACTGGCCTGTACTTGTTTGACTCACACACCAGCTGCCAGGTAACCATAAAAGAGCCTAGCTGGCTCTTCAGGACCATCATGCTCCGTCTAGTAAATGTTTACATGGCCCATCTAGTAAACACATGGCGCATGTATATATGTCTATATCTGGACATATTTCTATGAAATTAATATAATCTGTTAATGATCTGCTCTTCAACAAGGACAGTAAAATGAATTTCAAGGAAAGCACAGCCAGGTGAGAAGGTGTTCATTAAACTCCATGCACTATCAAACAAATCAGAACGAGAACAAGAGGCACTGGAGGCTGGAAACTCAGAACTGCTCAGTGAAGCAGATTATATGAAAGCCTTCCAGGAAATCTTTTCCTTTACCATTATATTCTGCTAAATACGCCTTTTCCTGCAGTATTCCTTTCCAGAGCCATTCTTCTTAAAAAGAAAAAAAGGCGGGGGGGGGGGGGGGGGGGGAAGGGTACACATACCTATGGATTTAATTCTCTCCCAGGGCCTCCCCATGCAGACCCAGACCCTGCTGACTCTTCATCTGTTCCCTCTGCACTCAAGACATTTCTCTCCTGGGGAAGGAGCAGTCTTCCTTTATAGGCAACGATACTTGAAAGGGGCTTGAAATAGTTTTAACCCATGCTATGTAATCATAGCATTCAAGACAGTTGTTTGCTAGGCTACTGTATGAATTGGCAGATTATGTGCTATCACATCTACCAAGAACTGCATCAGGTCCTAGGGCAATCAGAGCACCTGCGACTTTCCCTTCTCCACCGTGCTTCACTTTCCTTCTATACCTCCCCTAACAGCAATGTTCTAGTCCTTCCTTGCAAGGTTACAGCTGCAGTTTCAGCAACAGAAATGGCTAAATTTCTCAAACGGAAAATGAGACATTTGTACAACATTCTCAGCACCAGACTTTGCACCATATTTTCCATTTTGGATTATAATTGCAGGAGAGACTCTATCAAAAGAGTTCTTATAGCATAAACTGCAAATCCTTAACTCTTTTCCACAGGTTTGTATATGGAGAAGAGACGTGCATATTCTCTTGCTGATAGGGGATCATTACCAGAGATCCACACTAATGTGTCAACTGCCTTTGATCATAAGATACTGACTTGGTTTCAAGCCATGGTTTAGGCATATGGAGCTACTCCATCTTTTCTACTATTTCACAAAGATGATATTTCATTGGTACACTTACTGCAAGAGGGTGAGTTCTCCACAAGTGTCTCTAAGATTTTATCCTATCACCCTTTATCAATAGGCACATGAACAACATTTCCCATCTCTTGTCAAAAAGAACTCGGTGAAGCGAGGCAGAGGGCTTTACTGAAATGAAAGAAGGTACATAACATTTCTCTTTCTTTTTCTACTACCTGCTGGAGGAGTGGCAAGGGAACACCTTACCTACCCTAGTACTTCTCTCTAAATAGAACACAAAACTCCATCTAACTAAAAGCAAAAACAACCTCCTATTTATGCAAGAGATACCAGAACCATAGTTCCTATGCTGCTTGTCCAGCACATATAGGCTGTCCCCTCTTTCAGTATCTTTTTTTTGCCAAATGGCCCTCTATACCAACCTCAGATAAAACCAACTGGCAGAGGAAGAAACTGTCTTGAAAACTCTCTTTAAAACCACTGATACCCTCTCCCAGCTTAAGTGCTTATCTGGAGCAGGACAGAGCTTCCGAATTTCATATATTTTATTTTTGCTTTAGTCTTTCATCACTCAAATTCAAAGAATACAGAAAAGAAAAACACAACAAGAGAAAACAAAACCAAAAAAGGTAAAACAAAAGTGGATTGGAAGCAGGCAGCTACAAATGAAATCACACTTCAGAAAAAACAGGGTGGTGCAACTATTGAAACGTGCTTTGTTTCTTCAGAAGCTTGAAGAAGTACCCTGTGAAGCACAAACCTGCACCACCACTTAGACAATGCAATCATCTTCACTTGATCTTTGGTTCCTTATTGTTTGTAAGGACTTCCACTCTTTGTACCCAAAGTAGCAGCAAAGCAGCTTCTAGGGCATTTTATGAATTATCTTAAACACTGTCTAGATACAGACAAAATTAAATATAGAGCAGAGTAAGCTAAGAGATGTTAGCCAGATCTTAGAAAATGTTTCACTAGCTTTTCTGTAAATGTATGTTGTTCATTTATTTTCATCAAATATCCACCCATTAGAATGACACATGCAGTAATAAGTGTTCTACAACTTCAGGCTAAAGCCTTTTTTATTTGCCACCTACTATATCTATTAAATCGTCATTAGCTTGAGGGCTAAACTTGAAATGTCACAGTTAATCTCAGTTCTCACTTTAAAAAGTTAGGATTTCCTTCTGTGTGCAGTTTTACATTGTTGGCAGATGAAAACATTTGCACTGAATTTTCCTAATGAGCAAACATTTTTTATGACCCTATGCAAACTTGCTGATGGCTTACTTTAGCAGCTATTTTGCGGAGTCTTCTAAATGAACTGGCCATACAGAGAGCAAATTATTTCACCAACCCACTGTACTGCTCTCAGGTGCTTATCTGAGTTGGATCAGTCAGGAGGGAGTAAGGAAGTAAGAGATTCACCACGTTTATCTCCACTGGGGAAAGCTCAGATTCAAGGTTCAGGAAAACCAAAAGGAGATGTAGGAGGACTTGCACACAGCCAGACCCCAAGTATTTTTCTTTCTTGTGGTACACAAGAAACCCTGTAACAGGAAGCAAGTTAGGCAAAAATCGAAAGGAAACACCAGGCATTAAGTTCAGAGTAGTTCAACATTCATAACCCATGGGATCAGGTGCGGAAAAAACTGAGATCTGCCAAGAGTCAGTTGGGGTTGTGAACACGTGCATGTGCATGTATACATATATATGTATACATATATAAATATATATAGTTTCCTGACTATGCATTTTGCTAGCTTATTGAACTCCCTCAAATCACCCAAATATGGATAATGGCCAAATGAAAATTTTCAAACACTCAGAATTAAGTCCAAGTCAAATTCAACGGAACATTCAAAAGCATTTCTCAGGAACAGATATCTTTATGGTGTTAAGTATTCCACTACACAATAAATCTCCACACACACACCCTCTTTTATAAAATTAAGTGTACTTATAAAGCACTATTCTAGATTAACAAGAAGTTACTTGATTGAAATTTCTGCCCTCCCCCCAATACTTTTACTATCTGCCCTATCTCAGCCAGGCCAACAAAGAAAATTTGACTCCAGGTATAAATAGCTCTTGAAGCTTAATTCAGAACTGTTCATGCAAAATAACTGCACTGATCAATGCCACTACAGAAATGTTTGTTAGACTCCCATATTAAGTATAAGTTCATTCTGCTGAAGTCTGTGCTAATTCCATCTGATTCTCTGCCAAAGACTGATGTATTCCTCAAGTTAACAGTTTTAGGGTATGTTTTTTTTCCAGGATGACAGGAAATAAATACTTTCTCCCTGTTCCTATTCTGATGCTAGCACCTCCTGTATTTCTGAGATTCCTATACAGCACAGTGGCTAACTGACGCCTGGAAAGTGGAGGCAAGCTGCTAAAATCAATCTTCAGAAATAATCAGCATCAAAATACAAAATGAACTTCATAACAATAGGCATTTTTCCAGTTACGAAACATGACTGGATCCATTCAAATGCAGGATGCCAGGAACAGACTTGAAAGCTATTTCATGGCTGTGGTTTCAATTGTGCAGCAGCTACTGTGATGGAATTTTATCCTACTGTGCTAGAGTCTCTGGCTGACATAAAAGGAAAGACAACACTGTATTTAATTTTCTCTCTCCTCCACTGTAATTCTTTTTCCATTATGCATAAACAATAGAAGGCCATAAGGATGAGAAATAAATTAATCATTCTAAAGCTTAGTTTATAATAACAGATAGTACCAATAAACTCAGGCAGCAGAATTCCCTATTGCAACAGTTACAGAACTTCAGGCATAAACCAGAGAGAATGGTAACATTCAAGACATTACATCAGTGACAAAGGTGAAGTGATTGGAAAATTAGAGGAAAGTATTTTTAAAAATATTTGCATGTTTTGCATAAAAAATAAATTAAAAATTATCTCCAACATGCATTGTATTTTTCCCATCACCTGGCTACCCCATGGAATCAGTACAAACTTCTACAATACTGAGAACAAATTTGGTATTTAATATCCTTCCAAGTATAACCGACATTTTTTGCTAACAAATATAAACATTGCTGTAGATGTAAGGTACTATGTAACCATCCATAGTCTTTACAAAGAGGAAAAAAAAGGAAAAAAATTACTAAACCAAAATCCTTCTATTCTCTAGATGGATTTTGATGCAGTATGCACTAAATATGACACAGTATCCTGAGAAGAAAGCACTAATTCTTCACTAATTATCAAGCCTACAAGTTATACTATGGTAGTATTGCGCGAAATAAAGCTAGACTTTTCTTCTTCTTTCTTATACTTTAGGCGAACAATCTTGCTTTAGGAGAATTATTCTAGCTCTGTGGAATATTCTCTTTGGCTTTCACACCTACATGATGGGCATGTTATAGATAGTATGCTATAAACTCCTGTACAATTGAAATGCAGATATATGGATACCCCAGATACATATTTTGTTCCCCATCACTTTATCACTCTGTATTGATTCAAAGTAGTAACACTTCAATGAAGACCTCAGTAGATTCTCCAACTCTAAATTACCTCCAGTGGGTCTACCAACTACATAAGGGGACTCCTTAGACATCTAAACTGTGTCAAAATAAATTGTGTAAGTACTTATTTTCTTATTTTTCATTTTCTTATCTTTCATTTTCTTACACTTAGGTTATCAGAAAGAATGTGTACTATATGAGAAAAGGGATATATTGAGCAAGGAAACAGGCATCTGGCAGTTTATAAAACATTAGGGTGGGAGGGTTGCATTCAGTTTACCAAACTGGCTTTATCTGGATTAAGAAAAAATGGAAAAAACTGTCCAAAATCCTTTAAGAGATTCTTTGTTTCAATAACTTTCCCATTAAAAAGTAAGTGCTCCAATAAGCAAGGAATTAGAAAAATGTAAACCATGAAAGCCAAGCTATTCCCAAATCAAAAAGACTCCTGTGCTGAAAGCTGGTCATTGCAGATGGACCATTCTAACACCACAATGCCTTACTCAATCTCAAAACAGCCAACATCAGGGGATCTGGCTGCAGAATTAGGATATTCAGATTAACCAAACTGTAGGAACATCCCTGTAGGCCTTTTGTTTGTTCATATTGCATTTCTCATCACAAAGTCCTTTTGTACCTGTAAAACAGTATCCATTTTACCTTTGAAAAAGTGTAGCAGACAACTATATTACTGTTTTCTGATAAACACCAAATATACGTTGCCTTGCTCTATATTCAAAGTACACAAAAAAAGTATATGGTAGTCAACATGACTATAAGTCAGATAAGAATGAAGGTAAAACAACAGAAGGAACCACTTTACTAAGAGAAAAAAAAAATCCAGAAAAAGATCAGAACCTTCAGGAATGTTTAAGGAATAGCTATAATTTTCTTTCCAATAGATTTCTGGCAGTAGAATTAGAATAAATAACATAAATGTACTGAGTTTCTGATGTACAAAAAAGAGGATTAGTCCTGTCAAGTCTTTGGACGTAGTCTAAACTGTTTTCTAAATGTTGTCTCCTAGAAAAAAAGAAAAAGATCAGAAAAAAGAACAGAAAACTGAAAGAATGACATTCTGTGCAATCAAGTACTAGCAGACTTCATTCCCAGTAAGTCTTTTCAAAATTGTTTAAAAAATTCCACAAAAACCTCTGCTCAAAGTGTTTATATTTTTTGTGGTTTACTATAAATAATTTCAAAGAAAATTAAAATTGAGTAAAGGGATTTATTATTTATGACAGACTGTTTCTGGTATCATATGCACAGAAAGCGTGAAGAAAGGTGCCTATTCTTAATAGATTTTATATTTTTTGATTCTTGTCTACAGCTTCTTGTCTACCTTATCCTCTTACCTAATAATTAACAACAGATTTTACTATATCATTGAATGAGTTTTTGAATATTTACAAGATTTAGTCCTTCCTTTTATTTCTTCTTTTTTCAGAAACTCATTTTATATTTGGCATAGATACTGTAGAATAAATGAATATTCTTTTCCTGTTTAGAAAAAGTTTTTAAAAATAAATTGTAAAAATTTTATACTAAAATACTTTTTCTGGGAAAAAATATTAAAATGAGATTTGGCACTCCAAGACCTAAAACTTATGTTCCAGTGAAAGTTTAAAATTAGGTCACAAATGACAGCAATTTATTAGACTGAAGAATAAAAAGTTTAAAAATATTTCTGGTAAGAATCAAACTTCCTTCAACTTTCTGAACATTTCAATGCAAAACTTTTAATATCTGCTATAAAATTCTTCTTCTTTACACTGTCTGGGAGGCTTGAGTATTGTTTTTTCTAATTATATCCTAAGAAAGTGTAGCCACTATAGATTTTCTTCTCTCCATATCTTTCTGATTAAAATGTTTTTGTGAATGTATTATAGGAACAAGAAGCATGATCCTTGCAAATACCAGATTTGGGCTGTGCATTGTCACAGTGACTTGGTAGACCAATCTTAAAGGGCTACATTTTACAAGGCACCTCAGACAAGCACTAAATGCACTGAATAATCATGCAGCAATAAGACAGGGAAAGAAAAAGAAAGGAACTACATAGCAATATGCATTTTCAATCCCATTGAGAGATACCATACGTGGAACAACTCAGGACAGAGATGTCTGAGTCCCTGCAGAGTCTGGTTCATAGCTGCTACTGACCGAAAGTTTTATCAAAGATCCAGTCCTGCTGTGGATGCAATGGGATACCCAATTCTTTTACTGAAACCTTCAGTCAAATTCAGTGTAAAAAGAAAGCAAAATTCATATTGTACAGGCAACTAGATTCTAGTATTGTCTTGCCATATGATTGTTTTTTACTTACAAAATAATTCAGCAATTAACAAGGACACCAAAAAGTTGAGCCTGCACTCATTGTTGATATCTCTACATAGGCATTTCCTCCTTGAACAAATCTGTGACATGTATGACAACCTTAGTTCTGCTACTTCAACATGTTTTGAGGTTAACTGATAGCCAAGACAGTTTAAATTAACACTGGCACAGAATCTGACAAGCCACTGCACAGTGGCAGAAATGATGCCAATACTTCTGCACGCTCTTGCTGCAATGAGGTGCCTAAAAGCACTCCGTCCGTGCACTGCTGAAATACACATTTCTTCAAAACTCTGATTTCCTTATCTAGCCATGTTGCAGCCCAAGTACACTGCTTAACAAAGCGTGTTCCAGTACATTCCTTGTTTGCCGCTATTGGAAACTGTGAAGACCATTCTCCCTGAAATGGAGTCTGCTCATCTCTCTTGGTGAAGGAGTATGGCTCTGCAGATTCCTGAACACATGTGCACTATTAATTTCTGACTGACGCTGCCACAAATACAATTAAATAATTAAGAAGTTTCAGGATCACACTCTTACTGCTCATTTTACTCTGCTAAAACTAGATGTCAACGTCAATTAAAAAAAAAAAAACAACCTACTATGAATTTGCAATGGTGCAATTGAAAATAGAATGAGGTTATTACTATATGTGACCAGCTCTTCTTAAGTCATAGACAACGTGCTTTGTACTTGACTGTGAAAAAATTCAAATTATAAACTTAATCATTATAAGAATATCTAGGATGTACAGCACTGGAGTTGGAGACATTAGTGTACTATAACCTATTTCTTCTTTCAAAAAGAAATGATGGAGGAAAATAGGAGGTATTTTCAGATCACATTCCAGCTAATCCTCAAATGCTAAAACAGTCACTATAAAGGCCACCACAGCTTGCAACACTTGTAGTTCCCTTGAGACTACTCTGAGTTGTTAATTCAGATGACATCCATGCTTAAAACTCTGGTCACTGAGGAACTGTACAGTGTCGTCACTTGGCATCAGAAGACAGGTAATGAGCAAGAGTGTCAAGGCAACAACATTAATTTTTAAGATAAGGTAGAACTGTGGAAGCTCTGAAGATGTAAGAAATACATAACTGTGTTTCTCTTTCAGGACTATTTAAAATTTAATGCTTGCTTCAGCTACTGACATAAAATCACAAGCCTCCTCCACCCCACAAGTATCTGTTTAGGACTTACCGTTACTCCAAAGAAGTTGGTTTCATTCATAGCATCCAGAAAAATTTTGCCAAGTTTGTGATTTGTGTAGTTAAAATCTTCAATTTTTTGGTGCTTGTTGGTGGCATTCAGATACTTCATTGCCCGCTGCAGGGTCTTGGCAATCACCCATATTCCATCATAGGCATAACCATGAAATTTGCTGGATTGTCCATCACCGCGCTTAGCATTGTATTCCTTTTCATATTGCTGTGGAGTCTGCAAAGGAGAAAAACTTCAGTTTTACTCAATACTTAACAATTCACAAAGTTGTGTCCAAACCTACACCTCAAGCTGCACCCTCCAATTTAGATACATGCATGACTAATACAGAAAAGGCCACCAAAACAAAAATAAAGAGAGAAACTAAAATTCCGAAAACATGTGCTGCCTGACTTACAAGACTGATGGTGAGACTGTGAGGGAGATCGAGGAGACAGAGGGACTGAAAAGCAGTTGTTCTGCTTCTCTGTATGAAGGACAACTTGCTTTATTTTGCTTTTGTACAAAAGGCTTCAGCTCAACCAAAGCTGCCAGCATACTGGTGAGCCATAATACTAGAACAGAGAGTAAGCCTGTATCCCTGCAAATTAGTGGTCTGATTGTAGGATAATGCAAATCAAATAACCTTCACTTGAGCAACTATTTGCTTAATATGAAATTATCTGAGTGGCAATTTGTCTACGTTTTACAAGTTTACTATGCTCTTTATGGTGTGCTGTCTTATTATGAGTTGCCTTTTTGTAAAGTTGTCTTTTGTGCTCACTCAGCAAGGCATGAAAGACAGATAAAAAAAGATGAAAAGCGGCAAAATCAGGCATGATTATTCATTGGCCAGAGTTCGCATGAATTTGTTCTGTGATAAATGTTATGTACTTCATATAAATACCACATATTTACATTTTTAAAACAAGCCTCCCGCCCAGTTCTAAGAGGCACAAATTACCAGTTAAATTAGCCTTTCGCAGGATTAGGTTTAAACATAAAAGTTTTCTGTTTCTGTGCTCCACTATTTGAGGACAGATTTGAGGCAAGGGACTTTACTGCTTCCTTACCATGTAGAGAATTGGAATTGATTTCTAAATATTTAAAAATTGCAAACCAGTGGAAAGGTGAGACTAACCATGATGACTGCCAGCTCTCTTTGTAGAAGAACCCTTTAGTTTCACCTCCCTTCTCCGGTACTTTGCTGTGTCAAGATACTGATGAGACAACTGATGGTGAATAAAAGAGTTGAAGGAAAAATACTAACCCTTCCTGATATGGTCTTTTTCATTTTTGAGCTGAGAGGCTCAAAATCCACTCCAATATAACCTTCCATGGCTGCAAGAAGATTTTTGCTGAGACATTGTGAGGAATTAATCCATGATTCCCACCAAAGATTTTCATACCACCCAGGAATAATCCACTGATATTTGCTACCATACATTTCTTCATCATAAGCCTACAAAGAAAGAAAAACAGAAAAGCTAATAGACATTGTAATAGACATAATGAACATAAAAGTAATTATTTTCTGTTCATGTTTTTTTTCCATTATTAATGAAATTATAGCATAATTGAAGGATATACAAGTATTTTGAACAGTGTAGAATAATTACTTGCTAATAATGAAGACTCTTGAAGATTCTTGTCTTTAAAATTCAGGTCACAAGAATATCATTTACTAAAACCTATTTTGCTTTCAATAGACCATTTATTCAAAAACAGAAAAAATATAACACTGGATTCTAAAACCAAGGGAGGTAAAGAGGAACACTGGCAGAATGCACATCATTTACATAGAACATTCTCCATAACTCAACTGTTATATGAGTGGTAGGACCACCATGCTACAACATTTAAACTAAATTATTATCATCCTAATATCATCCTAAAGACCACATAAAACAGGATAAGTTTAAACAAGAAAACTTGGATCCTAAGCAACATCAAATCACAATGTTGCAGATATGAGTTACGCGACTGTGCTAAAATGGAGACCACAGTGACATTAAGTAAGCAGTTTCTTCTGAGGACCATGAATCAATAGTAAATTGATAAAGCAAGCAAATCTCAGTTATTTCTTTTTTTTTACTTAATACAGCCCACTGTACTCCAAGATACTGAGATGACGGTTATCTAATTTCAATATATAGCAGAGAGATATAACAGGAAACAGAAATACTTATTAGTCAGGCACATATGTTGTTGTGCCTAAAAGCTGGTCTATTCACAATAGATAATATATTTCATTATGAAGAGTGTTCTAGGATAAAATTAGCAAATTTTATCTCAGATGTTTCTCTCACTGTCCTGTAATTAGACATTTTTCTTTTGACATTTCAGTCAGACTCCGTTTCGAAACAGCAGGTTTCATGGTTCTTTGGCTCCTAGTATAAGCAATACTAGAAATACAAGACATACGTATAAGGTAAAAATTCCAATTTTTAGACATAGATGGTGCAACCTTAGAGCTCAACTGGAAAACTGCTACATTTTCACAGAATATGTTACAGAAGGAGGAAATTATGAGAATGCAAAAAGGACATATTAGTCATTCAGAACATAACCGTTTTGAAAAGCATCCCAAGGATCATACCAAAAGCCTATCAGATAAATAAAGATGAATAGCAAAAAATATGAAATAGGACAGCCTCCTAAGTACATTAATACCCAAATTAAAATTGGGCTTTAAATCTGTGAAGGCTGTTATAATGGTGCCAACTCAGTTCATAAATGTATTGTGCACAAAGCAGATTTGTTTGTCCCCTGGTTGCAGGAGCTTTTGTTCAGACAAAATCAAATTTCATGCATTTGTACACAATGCTGCTCGAAAGTATGCCTGTCTGAAACCCAGTGTCTCACATCTTATATCTTATTTATTCCACAATCCTCATAAATGTTTGTTTTTCTCTTTAATTATACCCGTCCAGAAACACATCTGCTTTTGCCCTCCTGCCCATCTCCACTCCTGCTACAGCGATGGTGACACTGCATCCCAGGCCCACCTGTAAGGAAAACGACAATCCCATCCTGCAATACTTCCTGATGTCTAAAAGTGTTTCCATTACACAATCAGGTCATTCAAGACCTTTCAGTGATATAGCATCTTTTATTTGACAGCTTTCAAATCATGGAGGACACAAACTGACGCAGGATAGTGCTCTTAGAGAAGGACTATCTTCTGTAGCTTCCTCTGCTCTATATAGATTAAATTATCAAATTGTCTGTTGCAAGAAAGTGTTGGCTGTGAACTATTCTGAAATTGCAGCTGTTGGAAATTTTCTGTTTGCATAAGCACTTGAGCCTGTTTCCTGCATAGTCTGTAAATGTCCTGGGATATGGACTGAAAACTGAAAGTTTCAAAATAGCCAGAAGATCAACCAGAACAGCCTGAAAAAGAGGGATCATTCCCAAAAAGGTTGCACTGAAACTTTTACATTCCTGCAAGAATTTGGGTTTAAAAAAGCCCGACAAACACTTTAAGAGCTGGCAGCTCTTTATTTGAGGTCTGGTGGAATGATAGGGCTTGAAGGGTAGTCTGGCAAAGGCAAAAGGAGGAATAAAATCAGCTCCTCCAAAGATGAACACCATGACCATAAAGTCATTTTTCTAGTGACAGCACAGTTGCTGGTGTTCAGGCATTTCAGTGTTTGGGTTCCAGAAGACTTATTTCAAAATAATCCTTTTTGATGCTTAGAAGATACATTTCCTTGAAATATGTGGATCTTTCTTGAACTGTTTGAATGCACACAGACCCCTTCTTACAGGTTTTAGTTTCTAACGGGAAGATTTGTTGGCACACAAGAGCAAGGCAAAAAGGTTTACAAGTGCTTTGTACCATCAGAACAGCATAAAGTAGTCATATGTCTTCCCTAATCTTTCCCGCATGCCCTCTCTAGGGTGCAAAGCCCTGAGTTGCTGACAAGCAGCCAGGAAACTGTCCTGGGCATTTTTTGCCCTTGTGAGACTGAATTTATTTTTTTGTTTTAAACTTTTAATTCTTCTTTGAATCTATAAAGAGATGCTTATTTACAATACAGAAATTTCTGTAAGAGATCTTTCTATGTGTAGTAAATAATTACTGGCAGTCTTATCCCATTGAATTTCTATCATGTTTCCATCATGTCAGCATGGACACATCCTATATCCCACCCTACAAGAATGCCTGTAGACTTCTGACTTGCAAAGAACCTCCATCTGTTTCTCATTAAAAATCAATAGTGCCTTTAATTCCAAAATGGAGACTTAGCAGTAAAACTCAAGGAGAACAGAGAACAGTCCTTTTGTATCAACCATGCTGATTAACCCTGGTTTTAGTTATTATCAAATGTTTACTAAAAGAGACACCTAAAGCTCACGCAGTAATAGTCATCTTCTTTAATTGTCTTCAGACAGATAATTGTATCATCTAGGCATCAGTCTTCATGTGTGGATGGTTATACTGCATTATCTCTATGGCTTAAAGATAACGTGTTGGAAAAATTCCCAATAACAATTTTTTTTAAAATAAGATTTTCTGCAGAACTGATGTTTTTGTTGGGAAGATGCAATCTCCTGTTAATCCAATTTCAAATTAAAAAAAAGATGATGTCTATCCAACACAGTTGACCATTTTGATTGTTGAAGTTGTAAGTTTTGAGCAAAATAACCTAATTTCTATTCCATGAAAAATATCACATTCATCCCACTGTGGTGAAAACAACATTAGAAAGGTAAGATTTCCCATAGAATTAAGATTGCTAACTTTTCTTGACAGTAGTGTTAAATGAATAGCTAAGTACGCCTATTTAAATCATTGTAGGAAACACCTGCTAACATTCACTTTGGCTTGAATTAGTCCTGTCAAGTTCTTAAAGTTTACCACTGAATTAGACTACCTTTTAGTCCATTTATCTTTAAGTGCTCTCCATTTTTGTGTGTGTGTGTGTGTGTGTGTTCAGGGGGGAGGGGGAGGAAATAGCCAGGCAAAATGAATATTAGCATATTGTGTCCAAAGAAGAGCAACGAAGCTGGTGAAAGGTCTGGAGCACAAGTCTTATGAGGAGCGGCTGAGGGAACTGGGGTTGTTCAATCCAGAGAAAAGGAGGCTGAGAGGAGGCCTTATCGCTCTCTACAACTACCTGAAAGGGGGTTGTAGTGAGGTGGGTGTTGGTCTCTTCTCCCAAGTAACCAGCGATAGGATGAGAGGAAATGGCCTCAAGTTGCACCAGGGGATATTTAGATTGGATATTAGGAAAACTTTCTTCACCAAGAGGGTGGTCAAGCATTGGAACAGGCTGCCCAGGGAAGTGGTTGAGTCACCATCACTGGAGGTATTTAAAAGACCTGTAGATGTGGCGTTTAGGGCCATGGTTTAGTGGTGGACTTGGCAGTGTTAGGTTTATGTTGGACTTGATAATCCTAAAGGTCTTTTCCGACCTAAATGATTCTATGATTCTATATGGTCCTGGTTTCAGCTGGGATAGAGTTAATTTTCTTCGTAGAAGCTAGTATGAGGCTGTGTTTTGGATTTGGGATGAAAATAATGTTGATAACGTACTTGATGTTTTCAGTTGTTGCTAAGCAATCAAGGACTGTTCAGCTTCTCGTGCTGGCCTGCCAGCAAGAAGGCTGGGAATGCATGGGAAGCTGGGAGGGGACACAGCGGGGACAGCTGACCAGGCTGGCCAAAGGGATATTCCGTATCATACGATGTCATGCTCAGTATATAAAGCTGGGAGAAGAAGAAGGAGGTAGGGGGGACGTTTGGAGTTACAGGTTTTCATCTTCCCAAGTAACCATTACGTGTGATGGAGCCCTGCTTCCCTGGAGATGGCTGAACACCTGCCTGCTTATGGGGAGTGGTTAATGAATTCCTTGTTTTGCTTTGCTTGTGTGTGTGGCTTTCGCTTTCCTTATTAAACTGTCTTTATCTCAACCCACGAGTTTTCTCCCTTTTACCCTTCCGATTCTCTTTCCCATCCCACCGGAGGGGAGTGAGCAAGCGGCTGCGTGGGGCTTAGTTGCTGGCTGGGGTTAAACCGTGACATACATAAACTCCAGTGGATGACCTGAGGAAACCTCACAGCATATGACTGTTGAATTCAGAAGAAAACTGAGGCAGACTTAAATGATTTTCCCTCTACATAAATCATTAGCAAATAATATTCTGGTTATAACCACAATCAGGAAAAAAAAATGATCTTGGACTAGTACAATAGCACCTGTCTTTAACAAACTGAAAGCCTTTCTCTGGCTGACATCAGCCACCTGCAAAATGTAACACGGAATCACAAGTGAATCCTGTCTGAAGACACACCTGGGGAAGGGGATTAAAAAACTTCATATATCAAAATTATTGTACTCTTAGACACATAGCTGTAGGAGTGCATGAGTCAACAATACATTTTATGACTAATAACAAGTTTACTGACATATTGTAGTGCATTAATATATAAATTACCTACTTTGAATTGCCCTCTCCTGCATTCAATCTCCTGCAAAACCTGCTGAAACTCTCATATAAATACATTTATACAAGACTAAATACATGATCTCTCAGATTTCTCCAGGCTCCAGAAAAATCCATGTTATTATATTTGACAGTAATGTACTTTAGAAGTAGCCATCACTCTTTAAACTACTCTTGAGTTACACACACTGCCCACATTAGTACCAAACCATTGCCTCAGAAAGCTGCAGCAGGCGTTGATGTAAAAGAGACATCCTCCACCTGAAATCCTTCAGACTAGAGCAGGGCAGACAAGAGGACACTCTGTCCCTCCGAGGACTTCTAGGATTTCTTTGGTGGCCTCACATGCACGTGGACTTGAAAAAGAATTGTACAGGAAGGCAACTAAGGACAGTGGCATAAGTGAGGCCAGTCTCTTGTCTAATGTTGGGTTGGAAGACAACTCTGACAGGGACCCCTCAGCTGAGGAAATGCAGCCCAACCACAAGAGATCTGAGGAGCAGTTGGACCATGGAAGGACCATTCTTTCTTCCAGGAATGGAAAAATGGAAGATTATGTCTGTCAATCCACCTTAACTGCTGGAACAAAAAGATCTATATACAAAGACCTCTCAGAGGTGAGAAGAACGAAAAAGAAAATAACACTTTCCATTGCCTATTGGATGCAGATTTTGTTCCTTCCAAATATACTCTCCAATCTCCTTTCCAAATTTTGTCAGCAACAGGGACAGCTGCTGAGTATGAGCCAAGATGTGTCAGAGGCACATGTAGCATTCAGATTTTGAACTTCGGCCTTTCCTTTCTTTGCTTGGATAGGTAACTGTCTCTCTAAGTGAACACTAAAAAACACCCTCTGAAATTTAGATGCCATCATTACTGTTTATTGTGTTCTTGCCTCATACAGGATTAATATGGTTATTTAGACTAAGGATTCAATACCAATACAAAATTTAGGCTAATAAAATCCGCCTGTTTGGGATTTTTTTTTAGCAGGTACAAATAAAGATCCACATTTTAATCCTGCTACTTTCAATGGCAATCACACTGTGCATGTTTGCAGCACATTCACACACACAAACAAATGGTGAGGATAGGGAATTTTATGTATACTGGTATTACTATATACCTTTTGATTAAAAAAACCTTAATTTTTTACAAACTAATACTTGCTTTCATGTAAAACGTAAAATGTACAGCAGTCAGAATTGAATGACAAATGTACAATTAGCAACATTTTGAGTAGCAGAAATTATTAGGGTTGCTTAGCTAGCATGTATAGGAAATGCTTGAATTTCTTATTCTTTCAAAGCAAAACATGCAAAACCACACACATGCAGACCACCAGAGCACAACTCTCGGACAAGATTCAAATCTTGCAGTTCTCTCTATCTGCTGCTACATATACAAGTGTTTCCCTGGGTCTGACATGAAGAGAAATGCTCAAGCTGGATTTGGCATTTAATTCCACTAAAGGAAAACAATAATAAGAAGGTAACCATGCAGTCCACGCCTAAATTCCACTGAAGTCAAGTACAATGTATTTTATTGAAAGACAAATGGAGCATGTGTAACCTCTCGTCAGGATATAAACCTTGAGAGATCTGAACCCCATGAAGAAATGTTTGTGCTCAAATTATTTTTTATTCAAATGTAATGCATTCTTTATTGTGATATGCAATTAAATATATTTACTTACACAGCAGAAAACTTTCACAGCCATTTCCTCATCAAACTGGCCAAGGATTATCCGAACGTCATTACCCTGCAGATTGAATAAGATATGTGGCAGTTAAATACAGTCACAGCCTTTCCAGAAACCATTTCAGTTGGCCACTCAAATGTAGAGAGTTAGCACAAATTACAGCTGCAGACAGCAAAATTAATTCAGAACTATTCCATTTTCTGTAAGTTCAAGAACTTCAAATACTGCAAGACACAGCAGTTGAGGTGTTTGAAGAAAATGATTAAGCAATAGCACTAATGAGAATAAAACTATGTTTATCTTGTCAAATGTTATTATTCAATAACACTAAAATATCAAATATTCTTTTGATCCCTTGCAAGATTTCTTTTAAAATTTTGCATATTAAAACCAGCTGAAAATATATGCTTTTCACTGCTGACATGAGCTAATGCTGTAAAGTTGAGAGACTGAAGATTTGTGAGATAAAATGCCTTGATATTATGCCCATTTTAGTAATTTCCAAAGATTTTACTCATGCAACATCTTCTCCATAGTCACTACAACACATTGTCAACCCCTCCTCTCCTCCTCGCTCCCACCTCCACACATTAAAAAAAATCATCACACCTTAAGAATCGATGACTGAAGTCAAAAGAGATCATTTACTTTCACATTTAGAAACATATTAAGAAAATATTCCTAAATTCAGGAGCATATGCAGGAAAATATTTCTCCAGCAACAGGGCTAGCTTTTTTCTTATGTGAAAAATTGCTGTTAACATCTATAAAACACAAAACAGATAGCTTTTATGACTTAAGAGTACCTTCTATTTCACACAAAAGTTGAGATCTCAGCAAAAGCTTGAGTAAATCTAATTTTTCATTTCTTTTATAAAACACTTGGTTAGAATTACTAATAGCTCTTTCCCTCTCCAAGGAAAAAGAAACAGATGATTCAGTGTGAATTTCAGTGGTAAAAAGCATTTCAGTTTTAATTAAATCAATTTATCAAAGATTTTCAGGTTAGATAATTTCAATGTTTATTTCCTGTTCAGCAGAAAATATTATGATGGACAGTGCTAAAAGATACTAGAATGCTTCTGCAATTAAATGCATGAAATTAGTATCACTCTTAGCATGGTTAAAGTTGGAAAGAATGTAATACGTGTTGCTCATTCTGAACCTGTGCACTTTCAGTAAGCCTGCTTCTCTTTATTTTTATATTTAGCCACAGATTGATAAAGTAATGTAAATCTTATTGAAGTGGAATAGGTTCTTTTTAAACAAATCTAACAAGGTCACATGAAACTAAGCAAACAAATTACACAAATTACAGAAACAGAATTACAGTTTTTGTTAGGACAATACATGGATTTAGGAGTTATGCAGTAAAAAAAGGTCTCATCCATTATTTCTATTTTTCACATTTTAAAAGTAATTTTTGTCACTCTTGGAACTCTGACTCTGAATCACTTGACCTCTCTGAACAAAATGCAGATTTAATAGTTGAAAAAAGAGTAGCAAAATTTGGTTAAAAAATAAATGACAGAGCCCCTAATTATTAAATTGAATAAATTCCTTTTAATTTTATAGCATGATAAGAACCAATTTAAAAAAAAAACAACAATGAAGTAGTGCAACTTCATAGCTTATGAGTGCCAGAGACTGTAGGCAGAATATAGAGAATAACCCTGTAGCGCATGTGCCGCAATGCTGCTCGCTGGCTGTGCAACAACCTTCAGACTGAAGTCATAGTGTCCATGCCATGTGGTTTCATGCCTTAAGACATTGCTTCCACCTGATTATCACACAAACCAGAGTACATTTCCCACAGTGACTCTTTTACTGTAAAGCACTACAAGAACTGTATAGTCCATCCTATTTTTTTTCTCAGAAATATCCTATTCCATTTCAATAACCTTACTGTCTGCAAGGATTTTCTTATATAATTGTGCTATTAGTTTAGCAATAGCACTCAGAGGCAAATCTTGCACATTCAGTCACATGAGTTTGTGGCTCTACAATTCCGTTAGGCTATAGGCATGCAAGTAAACAGGCACACAAGAAACTCATGAAAATGTTTTTTGCGTAAGGCATAGCAGAGCCCATTCTAATACCAGCAGTCAATCCTATTTTCAAACATGCTCTGCTTTTTTTCAGACACCCAAGCAAATGGGTATATTTGTTGATTTGTCCAGCTGTCAGCAGATCCCAGTTCTGAATATCTGAACATCTCACTATCTGACCAACGATTTCAGAGAAGCTGGATTTTCTGTCAGGCAGGAATCTCCACTTCCAGCATGGGCTGAGCTTCCAATGCCAGATCAGGAAATCTGCAAAGTGTGAGAAGCACATCCAAACTAAGTTCTTGAGGATCCTTGATGCTCAACTAGAAAGCTTCATGACCCAATATCAAAGATCAGCTATGGCCCTGGAACTTACGATCCTGGATGTTCTGTCATCATTGGGATGTATGATTGAGCCAAGATGCAATACCCAAATGTTCTTTTGCCTAAATCAATGAGTTTCCATGTTAACACATAAATTACTGGTTTTGAAGCACTCAAGTAAGGAGGACATTAACATGTCTATGTTCACTAAAAGATTTGGATGGTATCCAACCACAAACTGACTGAAGAAGATCAAAAGGAATGTTCTATTACCACCTATTAAAGAATAAGTCATGGGTCCTGCATTTTAAGTATTATGCCATTGAAGACTACAGCAAAAGAAAGTTGAATTCTGATTTTTTTCCAAAGACTTAAGAGTTATAACCTTAATAATGTTCTTTTCCACATCTTTTTATGTGCAATTTGCCAAAAAAAAGAAGGTTTCTTCGACAGAAATATGAATCCCCAGTTCTTCCCCACATTTGTCCAGGTACTAACACTTTGAGGGTTGGGGAAAATCACAATCTACATGTGCTCAGTACTGGCCAGAAACGGATCCAAGAAGATAATGGTGAGAGTCAGTAAATAAAGTGACTGGGGGTAGGATCCAGTGAGAGATAAAAGGGCACATGGGCAGGAGAGACAGGCCCAATAAGGGATTTGGGTAATCAGTACGTACACTTTATGCAAAGATGGAGCAAACAGCTGGGGAGATAGCAGTAGGCTTGAGACCATTATTGAATAAGGAGCTTGTGAGGGAGAATTAGGACTTTTCAAGAGTATCGCAAACAGGAAGCTTGACAAATAATTACTGTTAGGACAAATGCAATTTCAGAAAGTAAGCCCAGAAGAAAATGGAACAACAATTTAGACAAAGGTACTCAGAGTGAGATGAGAAATCAGCAAAGCGGAACATTGCATTGTATAAGCAAGGATCTTAATACTGGGGTAAAGATCCAGAACGATACACGGATGTTGCTGTATTAAGTGGAGAGTATGGGATCACAGGGTCAAGCTGACAGTGGATGTTTGGCTGAATATCTTTTTCTTTGTCCAGCTTCATAAAGTTGCATCATGAAGAACATAATATATAGTTCTAGTCAGTTAGTCATGTATGGGAAATCATAAAAAATTCCTCCTGTTTATAACCACACAGATATCAATACAATGGTGTGAGACACAGTGCCTAGGGTTTTATGGCTTGCAGTTAAAAAGAGTGGAAAATTTAGTACTCGATGTAGCCAAAGAACTGTACGTTAGAACACATGTAGAAGGAATTAATTTAGGAAAGTCTATACAATAGCTTTTCCTCTTCCACGTACTACATTTTTCTTCTGTGCAGTGACGCACTCCTCAGTAAGCTGCTTTCTCTCCAACTCTGCTTTTTGTGTCCCCTTCCACATTTTTCCCAAATTTGTTCCTGAAGAACTGCATTCGAGATGGTACATAAGCCTAGATCCATTTGATGCCAGGCTTGTGTCTGCTGGCTCTGTCCTGCATAAGAGACACTGAAGCTTCAAATTCATGCAATGAGATATAGCTCAAATCCCTTGCAGAGATTTTATATGGATGGATAATTAACTCCTCACTGAAGTTAATCAAAGCTGGCTTCATGTCAGCACTCATGTGGCAGGGCATATGTCCACATCATGCAAAGAGATTCATCAGACACTTACTGGGGCATATTTTTTTCCCCCTTCAGTCACATTGTTATCTGACCATCAACCAGTATGATTTCCTGCCAAGGATATACTATTCCATTACGTCAACTCTCACGGGACTGATGCAAGTTAATACAGTGTAACTCTCTTGTAGGAATCAAAGTCATTCACTGGATCCCATCAAGTGTCAAGTACTCTTTCTTTCTCACAGAGTTGTAAATTGCTTGCATGGAGCTAAAGTGTATTTGACAGAAGAGATTTTAATTCATGGAACAAGGCAGGTGATCTATGAGATGATTAAAAACATCCCGGGGAAGGCAACTCCTAAAACTGCACTTACATAAAAAGACCAATGTTTAGACCATTTGCCAGATGGTGAGCTGTCATATTTACTCTTCTCAGAGATTAGAGTAGCAATATCAGCATTTAAGCTTTGCCCCTCAGTAAGCAATACATATGTTCCCATATGGACTAAAGTTCAAACAAGAAAATGAACAGTTACATTTCATTTACCCACCGTTGTGGTGGACTGTCCATAAATCCATGTTTTATAAATGAAGACGATAGCACAGCCTCAAAAATGAATGCCTCTCTTGATCCCTTCTTTCCTTCATATAAGTGAGGATATTATTCATCCACTAAATATAAAATGCCTTTGTACTACGGGCAGATGAGTAGTGTAAACCGTGAAGACAGTGAGGATCAAGACATCTAAGATGCCCCACTGAGGGATGAAGAACAACTTGTCTCTTCTACTGCCATTTCCAACAGCCTCAGATATAAGCACACTTTAGCCTTTTCAGAGTTTTTGAGTGATGCACATTATGCTGGAATAGGCAGCTCTTTTTTCTTTTTTTTTTTCCCCGCCTGCAGATCTTCCTTTCTGCGATAGGATTTTAATCTGTCTCATTTCTAATGAATAACACCACAATGTTGTATTACACAGCTTTCCAGAGAAGGATTGCTACAATATCTCATCTGCCAGGAAAAGTCAATGTCTTGGCAGGCTCTTTATGAAATATCTAAATTGAACAGCTCAGATACTCTGTCTTATTCTCTACCATGTATCCTACAGTCAAGATGTTATCAATAAATCTACTCAAAGCTGGGTAACTCTGTCAACAGAGGTATCCACATGTTCTGCCTTCTAAATGCCTGGATGTCCACTTGAAGAACTGTAGATGAGCCTCTGACCTCAGCTATGGAAGCACTGATGGTGAAGGTGAACTAGAGAATTGCAGCTCCCACCATCATAACATGCTGGCAAAACTTGCTGATGTCTGTGTGTATGTGTGTGTCACTCACTCAGATTGAAGCTGCATCCAAACCTGTTCATGGCCCAAAATGTTAAAATTTAATTGACTTGACTGTTATAATGAGAGATTGTGTTCAGTCAGTATCCAAAGCACCTGTTGTATTTGGAAAATCAGATGGAAACTGTATCATTGAGTTGGAATTCATATATTGCAATTTTTTCTCCTATGTGTAAGATACAAGACAGTTGGAAGAAGAAGTGTTATCACTCATACAATTTGCCTGTCCATGCTTAGAATTTTTAAACATTTAATTTGAGGTACAAATACATATCCTCCAACATCCCTTTCTCTGAACACAAACATGAGTTTTAAATATATCCTCAAGCCTAAATTCACTTTTAGGTTTACATCTTGAAGAAAGGAATGAACTTTTTTAGAACTGGATAGCTAAGTTGTGCCTGATGTATGTACCTAAGGACAAGTAACCTTATATTCCTGTCAAGAATAAGTGACCATCTAGATAATTGATTATTTATTGCTGTAGTAATTTGTTTTGAAGAAGAAACCAAGAGATAACTTTAATATATTGTTTGTTAGAGTCTTCTGGTCTTCCCTATAAAACAAATAGCGTCTTGCTGATGTACAAGAAGGCTAAAATCTCATTGTTGCTTCTAATCTTCAGCCTAAGTATACATTTATATGCATTTTTTCTTGTTATTACATCTTCCATTGCTTTAAATAGCTCTGCCTTCAGAATTGTTAGTTTTCTGATGCCAGTGGTTAAAGATCTTGCTAAAAACGCAGGCTTTACTGATAACACATACTGGAGTCTTTTCAACCCCAGACAGGAAACGCAAACTGGCTTAGATTGAACAGACACAAATGGCTTCTTATAAACATAATCTTTACCTATTTATACTTTAAACATTCAGACTTGCAACTCTAGACTGTGGGAATAATAAAGCACACTTAATTTACCATGCTTCAGACCTTTTCCAGTTAGCTTCAGTAGCGGTTTAGTCTTATACAGGTCAATTACCTTGCTTTAATTTTAGGTTTTTAATACCATTTAGTTTATTAGGGTTTTTTTAACCTGTTTTACACATATTTAAGTATTTGCAGGATTCTGGCTCTGATTGTGTGTCATACATATTTGATGCCAGCAACGATTTGATCTTCACCATTTAGAAGTGCTTTCTCTTGCTATTCAATCATTTTTTCATCTTCATATGAAGTTCAAGATTCATATCTCTGATGTCTAGTTTATTGCTCATTGCACTGCATGGTAATGCTAAAGTACAGTTTTAATTTTACGATATGCCAGGAATCTAATAAATCATTATAATAAGAGAAGGATGGTAAATCATTATCAAATTTATTTTTCCTTTTTTTCCCCTATGATTCATATAAAAAATGGAGATGATATAAGCAAATAATTAAATCCAAAATGTTTAATGAAGCTAATGGAAAGATGCTCAATGCTTTTGCTACATGATAACTTACTTTAAAAGGATTCTGGTTCCAAACCTCAAGAGCTTTCACATGTATTATCACTAAGACTGGTGCTTGAGGTACAAACATTAAGCCAGCAATAACTTGCTTTTCTTAGTGTCCCTATCAGGAACTATTAAAATACTTACTATATGTATAGATATTCATTGACTTAAGCAGGGGTAGGCCCTCAAAATGCCATTGTTGACCTTATTATGCAACGGAATGTAGTAGTAAATAATTCTTATGCAAATTTTGGTTTATTAGCCTTCTTCATAGAAAAAAAAAATCAAATGCCATGACATAATCACCACTTTCTCTTTATTACTCACACATACCTTAAGCTTCTTTACACTTGTGCAAGGATCATTGGAGAAACTCTCAGTATCTGAAATCTCGATGTCTTCACCATACAGAACGCCAGTCAGATCATTCCTCACCTGTCAGAAGTTGAGAAAAAGGCAAACTAGTGAACTGAGATTCAGTGAGGAGGAAGCAGATGGACTATATTTAACACTGCAATGACAAGCAATGATCTCGACAATGATGTATGCACCCACATTTTTTTCCATTTCGCCTAAAATCTGATCAAGACACTATTCTTTTACAATCATAATCTACTGTCAATGTGCGTACTACATAAAGAGCTTTACTATGTGTGACGAAAAGTTCACAGTGGGCTCCTACTTTGCATCATGTGGATGGATAATTCTTCTGTATTTCCAGTGTTGTTAAGACTGAAAGCTTTCTTGTACCCAAAGTGATGTTTGAGACTGTATAAAGGGAAAAGACTGATCAAGGAAACACATATTCTCAGTGCTGAGTACTGATTTGAAACCACTGTCAGCTGGTCCTTACATGAATCAGCAGAGCTTAGCTTACATCAGTCAGGGGTTGGCAAAGCTTAATGTACTCCTCCATGCCCTTCCCCTTTCTCAGAGGATGCATTTTATCACAGGGCAGCGAGTGGTATGGTTTGTTAGAGGTGACACATGAAACTCTGTACCAACAAATTTTCCCATTTGCTTAGCTATTTTATTTATTTATTAGCTATTGCTAGATTTCCCCTGCTGAAAGTCTATCACACTCATGCCTAAGCATAGAGTAAAAGCAAGGGGATGCAATGAGATATGAAAGATCACAGATGAGACTTCTGCGTTCTGCTGGCAGCTTTACTTTCAAGACAAACTCATGTCTTCAGTAATCCTTCAGCCTTTCTTTAATATATGTTTATAAGCATCCTGTGTATTTAATGCTTTTATATTTACCATATAGCTAATATATTCTTTTGGTATGCTACTTAACTGCTTTAGTTAGCAACAAAGTTTTTGGTAAAAAAAAAGGAACTTTAAAACTATTTTTGTACTTTTGCAAATTTTGCCAAGACAAAAAAGCATAATCTGGTCTCTGCAATGTAGTAACTGCATTAATTGTCCTCAAACAACATTCCACCTTTTTGCTGTTCCCTTTAAGTTGGTTTTGCCAAATTTCTTGGTTGACCAGTGAAATATTTCCTGAAGATCACTACTACACTGGCTGCCTTAATTACTTCTTTCATGGCCTCTGCTTCATCTTATCCCTTTTAGCCATGCTTTAAAATTACTAAGACAGATTTTTACATCATAACCTTTTACAATGATTAAAACAAGTGGACATATAGGTAATATTTTTATTAAAAATTATTTTATTTTACAGAAGCAAAAGTCAGAATGGTCAGTCCAACAAGATTTGAGTTATACCTTTCATCCTTTTGTGATGTTATAATCAGTTTTTAAGTGCAGTCTGGGAAAATGTATTCACTGACAAAAAATGTTCAGTAGTGACTCTGATCTGTTTTTTTTCTAGTATACTAGTAAAATGAATTATTGATATTTTAGCTCCAGCAATGCCATTAACTGCTCCTTATGATACAGGTCTTTCTCGATACAAAGAAAAATTGCTTTTCTGAAACAAACCATCAGTGACAAATTACACCATTATTAACATGAGAAAAATGATTAAAAATACACATTAAATATTATTAAAATAGACTAATACATAGATAGGTTTCAGTGGAGGGCACAAGGCTGACACTTGACTATAAAATTTATGCTTCAGACTGTCTACTGACTTGTTGCGATACCTGCCTTTCAGAACTTGTTCATGAACCCTGCAATTGAGGTATTCAATTGCATATGAATTTTTTTTCCGATCAACAAAATTTTTTTTTTTTCCAAGGAACACTTATTTAAAATCAACCACTGAGAAATTTCTTTGACACACCCTGCCCCATCTGCCAGAAGCCCAATATTCTGTAGCTTTCAGAGCTCTTAGACTTTTCATTGAACTACCCATTAGCCTCCCAAAAGACACATCTTATTAGATTTGGTGCCAAAGAAGATGGAAGCCTTTTCCCTTCACTGCCACAATCAGATATTGGATGCTTTTCAGATGCATCTGTTGTGGAGATTTTGCCAAAAGAAAGGTGTTTCTTTCCCATTATCATCAAGCTTTATAAGGATTTTAAAAGTTTACATTGTTTTTCCAGAATACAGTGGGGTTTTTTCCCCTTTCAATGCTATGACCACTAGTCTGACACATCTCATCTTGTGTCTGCTCTGGGGGTATTTTCACTACATTTTCCAATCTTTGTTTCCTATTTCCATACTTTTTTTTTCCATCATCCTCAGCTTTTTTTCTTTCTTTCTAAGTATTCTAAATATCTCTCAGAATTGAAACTTATGATTTTCTTCCTAGAGAAGTCCTTCACTTCTTTCAAATAAATTTAACTACAGAAGCTTCTGATTTAGATTTGGGTCCAAAATCAGAATTCGAAAAGCCTCACCTCCAGTTCTAGAGCTGCCAATTCCTGTAGCAAGTATTGTTATTTTGGATTAAATTCATGAAACTCAGAATACAAAATACTTCATGTTTTGTTTTAGCGGATGCTTGCAGTCCTGGAAATTGTATCACCAGCAGTACAAGCAGTTTTAGAGCTCAGCAGTAACCATTCCATTCCACCAACTCTGAGTTAAGAAAATTGTAAATTACTATTCTTCTGCTTCTTTATTGTGTAGAATAGAATAATTTCCACTGGAGGAAACTGCTGTAGAAAGTTGTAAAAAAACTGCATTAAGCTCTGGTGAGGATCCGCAGTTCCTAAGTAAATCTTGCACTGATTTATAATACAGAAGTAGTATAATTCCTTGTGGTCTCAGTCCCTTGTTAACAATTTAATGAAGGTTGTAGCTCTATGCCTGTTTATATAAATTTCACAAACTTTAAAGCCACCAACATTTCATTTTCACAAAACACGAAATACCAGACCTGTTCATCAATAGACCTGGAAGGTTTCACAAACCACTGCTTAGAGACCCTAGTCCTTCACTCATAGCAAAAAAAGAGCGCTTTTACAGTGCTCTACATGCAAAGCTAGATGAAATCAGTATTTCACCACACTACATATTTAATGGATCTAAGTGTGGTCAACTTCAAAAATTACTGGGGTGCAAATATATTTACCCAGGAGCAAGTTCCAAATAATGAAAGGTTTGTATCATGTGTAAGGGACACAGTTGCAGGAAGAAAAGGATGGCCCTTGTGCTTGAGAACTAAGAGAAGATGGGATGCAAGAGAACTGGCTTTTACCCCTCATTTTGCCAAAGCTGCTCTGTGATGCAGCTCATATGACTGAAATAAAATTTTAAAGTTTTCTACCATGTCTGGCTCTATCTTTTTTTCTGCAAAGTGAATGGCAGCAATATTTGCCTACCTCATAGCTGTTGTATCAAATTCAGTGAGGTTTGAGAGGCAAACAACAAAGTCCCTGACCCTGCACCTGTGAAGGAAGAAATACAGGGGTTTTGAGGAGCCAAGAACTTGCATTGCCATAGAAGAATTTAATGTCTTTAATCTCTAGAAATTGAGAGAGTAAATAGAATGACTAAATGGGTTGTAAAAAAATACATGAGTCTAGACAAGACCAAATCGCAACACTCTTGTGGTCTGTATCAGGAAGGATGGGTGTAGGTTTAAGGAAAGGAAGTGGCTGTTGGGGAGCAGCACGGGCTGGCTGCTCCCTAAGGAAGAGGCATGCGAGTGCAGTAACACAGCCCCCAGATCAGGGACCTCACCAGCCAGCACTCCAGCGAGAGGAGTAGGACATGCTTGGAGAAAATAGCCAGTTTCAGGCATGAGGCTACACCTCCAGGCAAGTTCAGAGTGATAAAGCACATTCAGGGTAAAGCTGGGAAGTCTACCCATGAGATCAGGGACAGGTCCTGGAACAGGATCTGGTCCGGTGAGAATAACAAGGGTCAAACAGTCCCGTGATTGCTGGGCAGGTCCGTACCGAGGGTCAAACACAGTCCCGTGATTGCTGGGCAGGTCCGTACCGACAAGACAAGTCTGAGGACAAGCCAGGAAATGGGTCCAAACCAACAGGGTCTGTGCCAGGCATGGCTGTGATGGAGAGAGAGACCAGCACTCACACAGCATCACTGGGGCATGGACTGAGCTGAAATGGGGTCCTGGGTCATGGGTGTGTGGGGCAGCCTCAGGGGCCAGTCAGGGACAGAAAGGGCTTTTGGTGCTCTCAGAGCCTTGACACTAAATTTTGGTTGTTGGCATGTTTTTTACTTCCTATATGATCTCTGTAGAATGGTTCTTGGCATACAATATATAAATGATCCCCTATCTCATAAGGATACAAAGGTTGCAGACATATTGATTTTATTTTAGGTGAACAGATATTGCTCACTTCAGTGGTACTATTAGTGCAAGATCCTGATCATCAGTAGTAAATAGTTAGCATCCATTTGACCACAGTATTTCATTTTTATCAAGCCAATTTTATCTGATTTTCCTAGGAAAATAGTATAGAAAGGTGATATTCCTGATGAATTGTCAATCTAATGATGATAGTTTGGATTCACTTCAGTGATCCAGTGATCAATCACTCCAGTGACTGACGGTTCAGATTAGGTTTCAGGTCATAAGTTTAAAGGCACAGTTTGCTCATTTAATCCTAACTCTGTCAGTTACAAAATAAATTTAATAATTTTTAGATTAATCATACTACTTTGCTTTTAACAGATATTTCCAATGACCTTTCGGTTCGCTAAAGCTGCATGTAAGTACTGCAAGCTAAATCCTTGTTGTTCAGGGCAGTCTAATCCTACCAGATGTTGATCACAAGAGACTCCTAATGAATGAGAACTGGTCAAACAAGATAGATTATACAGTCAGATATTTTGCTAAGATTTTCTGCTGCCAAGATTTATACTGTGTACTTTAAAATGCTGTACTGTAGCAGTTTCAGTACAGAGATATAACTATATGTGTACAAAATAAATGCATGAATTATAAGGAAAAATACTCCTTCATTACATAGGCAAAAGGTTAATTGTGAGTAATTGCAAAAGACAGATTACAATTTCTGGGATTAGTAAAGATAGAGAGATCTCACTATATACGATGCATTACAAGCAAACATAATTATCCCTATTTTCATTCCAATGAAGCAAGCACGTTACTCACATTTAGAGGCTTAGAAGCACTGAGTGAAACTTATTTTCAAGAAATACTGTGTATGGAGACGAGAAATTGTGTAATACTAAATACTGATACTTGTCATTGCCCTTAGATACAGCAGAAATTCATTGATATACACATCATTGGGGATTACAAAAATGAAAGAGGAAATAGAACCTTATTTTGAACAGAGAGACAACACAAAACAAAAGATAAAGCACAGATAAACCAAAAGGAAACAGTAAAATATTATTTTAGGTATTAGTAAAGAGTCCCATTTACAGGAAAATTTAAAAAATTAAATATATATTATTGTTCAAAGGAGAAATAAAATAAAAGATGCATTGGATTTCCTTTTTTGTTCAAAAGAAATTAGATATTTTTTAAAAATCACAAATTGTGTATGGTTTTCAGGGTTAGAGGAAGGGATGAAGGAACCCTGGGATACTGGGTTTTTACTTAGGGAAAACTGTCAGTATGGTCTTTCAAGAAAAATATTACTTTTTTCATGGAAGTAGGACTCTAGCACATGGGTCTAACGAGGAAACAAATGCAGTCAATATAACTCTTGCCTGCACGAAGTGCCTGAGTGTTTCAGACTGAGTGTTTTGGACTAAAGTAATAATAATAATAATACTAAATATAAAAGAACAAAATAGGATATTGTATTGCTTTATTTTTTATATATATAACTACATCTTCCAGTTAAAAAATGCTAATTTTCCCTCTTTCTGCCTGGAATGTCAACGTGGTAAACATGATTTCACATAAAATCTATATACACAAGACTACCACACAGACCATACCTGATTAAACATAAACCTTTATAAAGTCACATATAAAACACTCTAATTTCCCCCCAAAATTTCTAAAGTAGAAAAAGTTCCTTCTCGTTTTTTTTTTTTTTTCCACAAAAGCTAAATGCAATCACGAGCTCTGATGTTAAACCTAACAGTTGCAGGTAAAAAGAATGAATAGGAAATCAGGGTTCTTGTGGTAAGGGGGATGTTTATGAGGAGTTTTTAAGGTGAGTTACAAGCAGTTTGAGTTAGAAGGTGATTTCTTACAACAAAAAGATAAAATCAATCTATCTTATCAAGAGGTGGATCACTTGCTATCAGGTATTCGAAGATGCCAGCATATTACAGTGAAATAAAAATTTAGCTAGGAAAAAGAAACAGGGATCTGCACTATGACAAAGTATGAACATCTACAAGCGTGTTAAGGACCTACACAATAGGTTCAGCGGGACTTTGAGCAGTCTGAAGAAATAAACTCTCTTCAATAAGACTGGACGCTAAGACAAGTAAACGCACAACTCAGTAGTACAGCAGGGAGGGAAAAGGCATGGTTATGTTCATTATAGGAAAAAATACATAATGCATTGCAAAGCCAGAAAGGATCCCAAAGATAATAGGCAAGGATTGATTAATGATATATGCTATAAGAAATAATAGCAGTTCACAAGAATATTTCAGGGGCACTGATGAACAAAACTGAAGAAGAAAATATACACAAAATATACTTCTGGTTCCTTGAGTGTGAGATACCATCTACAAAACTGAAGGCAACGCAGTTCTGATGGCTTCCAGATAAATACGACTTTACAAACTCTCTACAAGTTTATCAGACTTGACTTTTAGAGATAGCAGGACAAAAGCAAAGGGTCTAGAGGCTGTAATATTATACAACAGTACTTCTCATGCTAGGTATTACGGAAGTAAATGGGGCGCATAATGAGAATAGATTATTTAATAATTTGTAAACCAATGCCAGAAGCATACGTAATCAAGCAATAATTTAGAAATGCTTGTTTATTAAAGCAAGTGAATGTAATAGGACTACTGAAAGTTGGTGCAAGCAGTCAAGTAACTAGGAGTGCTGAAATACTGAACACTTTATCTTGGAGGGAAGGTAGAGGCAAACAAGCAAAGGCACTCTATTATTATGTGTGGAGTGCAAGTAGAACATTGAATGCAAAACAGAATATATCTGGATCTTCTGACAAGTAAAATTTCACAAGGTTTAGAGTATGTGTTTAGGCAAAAAATACATAGAGAAGTAACAAATCTTTTAAAAGCTACTTAGAATACACAGTAAATCTGCTTTACGTTGGTAAATTTGGTCTAGACTAGGAAATAAGAACAGAACAAGATGGAAAGTCATGCTATCATGGAAAAAAAGAAGAAAACACAGCTTAGAAAACTATACTGACTTTCTTTTGAAGGACACACTATTACACCACCCTCAGAAAGACTTTTGTAGTAGTTTTCATGTAGCAAGTAGATTGTTTGATTACTGAAGCAAAAATTAGGGACTCAGCATCTGATTACATTATTACAGGTGGACAACGTATAGTACTTATTAGCAATTCTTACATACACACATATTTCAAACATATTTATTACTCTGAACAGAATTCAAGAGGGATAATTCAAACAAATCAAAAAGAACAATAATTAATTATTGTTTAAGAAAATGTTATCTGTGCCAAAAGAGTTACAATTTATAATTACAAAAGGAAGCATCTTTATGTAAAATCCTCCTTGATTAAGCAGAATGAAAGCAACAGTAACATTTATACATTCACAGTCTCTCCATCCGTGATGGATGAAATGTTTTTTATTCCAGCACTAACTAGGAAAGGTGTTACACAGATATTGCCAAAGTTAAGATAAATGGGCATTTCTAAGGAATAAATCATCTCATCCATAAATAGATGTCTGAAACAGGTGAGATGAATTGCACCCTGGAAGTGCCTCTCTCTTTTTTCCATTAACTATAAATGGAGCTTAGATGACTCTCAGATACAGACAGTTACAGACAGATGAACTGTAGCTGAATCCCAGGTCTCAAAATCTAACCCTCTCTCAAACTGGTGTTCCAGTACCAGCAGCATCCACTGAAACTTAGAAACCCCAAAGATCCCTTACCTTCATAAAGTGTTCTCAGGACAAGGTCAGAGGTGTGGGCTACTTCCCTGCATCCCTTCTCAACCTGCCCACTCAACCACCGAGGGAGAACACACAGGTTCTTCTAGTTCTTGGCTGGTGCAGGAGGTTTGTACAAACCAGGGGTTTTGTGACAAGCTTGGAAGTCTTTATGTATCTGGGATCTTTTTCTTTCAGAAAATCTGTGCCAAGTTCAAAGTTTTACTGTGCACTCAGTTGCTGTTCAGAAACTATAGTTATTTACTAATGGTTTAATTGCACCAGACTCAGGGGACTATGTCAATTTTCATGAAAACCTCTATATCCAGGAGGAAGTGTTATTATCAACTGAAAACTATGAATACAAGCCTCAGTGGGACACTAAAATGAAAGAAACATTTACCTAATATAAAAATTGGATGACATTTTGATGAAGGGGAGATTATAGAAAACATATCTGTGAGAATACAGATGATATGAAATTATTACTATTTCAATAATCCTCCAAAATAGTAATCCACATTCCTCAGACTTCCTAAATACAGAAATGTCAGCAATATCAAGCTAAGACTTAATTCTGTTCTATGCCTGAACTATGGAAATAGTTGTCCTCATTGCAATACTCTGGGGTATTTGGGCTTTAGGCTTTTTAGGAATGGAGGGACAGGTTTGCTTAAAATTTAAGAACGGAAAGTCTTTCATTTTCTTACTTTACACTTGGCAATGTGCTGTTCCAAACAGTTGTGTTTAGATCAACTTTATTAAAAAAAACATGTTGTTTAAACTTCATAAGTCTATTTTTTTTTCCAGGTGAAAAGAGGAAAACAGCCACAATTTCAGGAATATAAGATAATCACATGATAATGCTGCACTAAATGATAATGCTAATATAAATAGACCTGAAAATTTTACCATATGAACCATGCTTCAGTCCCATGTTCCTTCCTTCTGGAAAAATACAGAAGTTATCTTCTATTTCTTCTGATCCAAATAGGTTCTGCTATGTTAGAGAACTAAATTAGATGCTAACTGGAATGGTATTACAGAGCAGAGACAAGTAATCAGGAGACTGGGAAAAAAAAAATTCCCTGTTTTTCTTCACTTTGTATCATTTACATTCAAAGAACTTTTTTCACCTGCACTTGACTATTAAATTGTGCCACCCTTTTTTGTTTTCTTAAGACTGGATTTTTGTAGCACATTGTACTGAGGACTGTAACTTTAATCCATTTGAAAACTAAATTTAGAAGAAACTAAACTGAAGATACATGACACTAAAGTAGTGATGCATTTCTTACACTGTTATGTATTGAAATTGAATACTAATGTTTAACTTTCAAAAATAATTGAAAAACCTTTTGGAGTCTTTAAAGTAAGAAGCATAACACACTTATTAACTTTATTCTGTCTTATATACTCATTATATATACTTCATATATACTTCACTCATATATACTTATATACTCATAATACGATTCCTGTGATCACTGCTATTATTGTCTGAGGAAACTGATTTACAAACCCAAATGCTCACCTTCTGCATATGCAAGCACTGGTGATCTGATCATTCTGTCAAAATGTTTCAGCATCAGCTCTCTGTCACAGACACGATCTTTGTTTTATTCATTTTTATAATGCAGAAAACCAAAATAATTTCACAAATATTTCTGAAATACAATTTTCTTTCGCATCCTCTCTGTTTGTGGGACCTGTCAAAGCAGCATCACCTCAGACCTCCCAAAGCAGGATTGTGAATCTGGCTATAATTGTTGGCATCAAGAGTTTGCACTCATTCATCTCTACCAGAGGAACTGAAGAGTTATGAAAACATGAAGAACTGAGATACTGTCAGTGTTACAGGAAAATATCTTTCTTTCTCACTTTCAAGACTACAATCCAAAAGAAGGTTGAAATCCACAGTTTTAGTAGTGGCAATCTTCACAATGGGAGCCACATCCTTCCCTTTGGATCTCCTCACACTACTTCATATTTCAAATAATACACATACTATCTTATAGGCTAGCTGAAAGGCTACATAACCTAGGATATGTGGGGGAAAAAGATCTTCCCCAGATACTCAACCATGGTTTCATCTACAGAAAGGACTTCCATAAATTCCATCTGTAAATCCCAACTGGTGCCCAAGTCTGTTAACCTAGCTGTTACTACATTCTGTTCTATATATTTTACATTACTTCGTACAAAGAGCTATAAAATTTCTGATAAGAATTCTTGATAAGTTCAATTTTATTGTCATTCAATGTTGCAAGAAGGTTGAAATGGCCAAACACAACTAACATTTTTTTCTGTTTGGGAAATTCATTATTCACTGCAGTAACCTCTGAAAAAGAGTCACTTTAGTGTAGAGTGTTGTGAATGTTCACAGAGCATCCTATGGTATTCATTCAAGTAAATGTTACATATGTCTTTCGAAGACATCCTGTAATGAGAACTTAATGGTACAATTAAAACTTTTGTAGGATGCAGGTGGTCAAGCCTTTAACTGTAGGAAAAATAAATCCCCTAAAAAGTATTTTCACCAGTTGCAGAACAGACAATTTTGAGGCAAAGCACTGCTTTAAGAATGAGTCCTTGATGACTTGACTCTGCCAAACAAGCATACACATGACAGAGTATGTTGTCCCACTTGAAACTACTATACTTCCTTGAAGATGGGTCTTAGTTAAAAAAATGGACTTCTTAAGAAGTTGGACCTGCTTACCAGGTCACCCTTGCCATTCTGATAGTTACCAAACAGATTCTACTGGCTAAAGATGAAGCTCCTGTTCAGGACAGCACAAGAATACGCAGGAAAATAATACACAACCAACAATTATTTTTAATAAAGAAACAGAATAGGACAACAGATGTTAAACCACTTTAAACAGCTCCAAATTATTCTGTTTCTTAAAGCAGTATATTAATATGTAAGATTTTCTATACCAGAGCAAGGAGGCCAGGGAAAAAAAAAAGTAGAGAAAATAAAAGTATTAGGGTTTATGCCCTTCATCTAGTCTTAAACCATACTGCAACAGAAAATTTGCCCTAAGCAAGAGCTGAAGATCCAGATACCATGATGATCTGGCTAAAGACAAAGTAACCAGTACGATCCGTGTCCTTTTTTATTTTTTGGGCCATCAGTACCAACAATACCAGTTAAGGTTTTAAATAAATTAGGGGTGTACCTTCAAGATAATTTTTCCTCCATCTCACCTGCAAATTAAAATCAAGAGTTTGTTGACTTGTCAATAAAGAGTTGTTAATCGCCTCTTTAAGGCAGAGACATTAACCTTCAGAACACTAAAGCACTGACTTCTATGGAAGCTATCCACATAGAAAGAAGCAGTAGCCATGTTGGAGCTATATGGTGGCTATGCACCCACCTTTGACTACTACTGCTACCAGATACAGACAGCAGCGACCAAATTCTGCCATACTGTTAATCCACCAACTACTACTCATTGTAGGAAACCTCACTTGAGTCTACCTATCAGTGAATGCTTCCTGAAGAAATGTCTTCATTTTACTGTTCTGTTTCCAAACCAAAAAGAGGAGAGGTGATCCTAGAAAATGTCAGAAAGGCACATGAAGTGGAAGGAGATCACGTGCAAAATTATTGGTATCTAGCATTTAATTAGCATGATAATGCCACCCATTACCTCAGGAAAAAGGATAAAATGAAACATAAAGCTGATAAGCTCAAGACTCATAACAGACAGCCAGGCATATGATTTCAACTACTTAAATGTATTTTGAAAAGGTTCCATGTACTTGATACAAAATCAAATTGTGCTTTTCTGGGAAGTCCATGAAGTTGTCCCCCTGTCCCTTATATGTAATGGCAAGTTGAAGTTCAAGGCTGCTTAAAGGAGTGAGAAAGTTGCTAAAAGTCTGCAACAGAAAAAGTAGTTGACGTTTAAATGGCACTCTCTGGCATAAGGTGAGCTACAGTGGTTGCTATCACCTGTGGAGAAGCAAGTTACAGGCTAAACTATTATTTTTCCTTCTAATCTCTCTTTCTCTCTCCTGCTAGGAACTGATAATGGCACTATCATCTCTTACATTGCTGATTCTCCCAAATCATGAGAGACGTGACTGTCCTTTGCTGAAGGCTTTGGAGAGTAACCACTTCTGTGAAAAAAACCCAAACAACTTAAAGATGTGTAGAAGCCATAATCACATTCTTTTCAGAAAGAGGAATTTAGAAAAGCAAAGTAGTTAATAGCTCAGTTAACCCATGCTAGTTAAATTAGTCCAGTTAATATATGCTATGTTAACTTTAAATTGCATTCACTTTTTAATCTAAGTTAAAGTAAGGTAAAGCAAGATATAGTAGTGGCTCTATTAATGTTACTATTTTTTTGAATACTGAAGAAGAGCTTGCAGCAACATTTCCCGCAATGGCATATGACTGTTATTTCACACTTTATTTACTTCAGAATCCTCAGAAGGATGCCATATGGTGGTGATAATTTACTGTACTTGAGCATCTCTGATTCACATACTTCCTCCACTGAGATTTCAGTTGTCAGCTGAAACTGTACTCCAGTTACCTGTGAAAAGTCCTTCTAGAAAAGACATTTCCCCTGGCTCTTGTACATATCTTCTTGAACCCTTTTTTTTTTTTTAATGCCTTTGCTAATTGCTCTTGCCCTTTCTCTTCTCCTTTGGCAGACTTTTGTGTTCTGAAATTTCTTTCTTCTAATATCTTTTCCTGAAGTTTCTTAAATCACAATAATTCTTGGTATATCTTATATCAAGTCCTTTATAAATAAACTCTGCACATTATTTTATGTTACTCTGAATGGGATTCTGAATAGGCATTATGCTTCGTCTTAGCATATTCTCTTAAGTACAACCTTATTGTGGTTGTACTCATTCTTAGAGCAACGTAGTTAAAAATACCATGGTGGCATCTTTTCATTTCATTGGCTTCACATTCTCTTTTCCTGCAGAAGAATCCTCCAGGGTCACATTAATACAAGCTATTTGGTTTAAGAAAGTAAAGCCAACATTATCCATGACTGGAAAATCATACAAAAATATAAGCAGTTTATCAGTACTGACTGAGATGAAGTCCCTAAGTCAGTATGGAAACCAGAAGACAAAATCTTCAAGGTTATCTGAGAATTATTTGAAGTGTTTTATGCCACAAATTAAGCAAGCAGTTTCATTCTGTGTCTTTGGGCAACTTGTTGGCAACTTCAGATGGTGAAAATTATGTCTGTTTGTTATGGACTGGTGATCACCTCCTTGACCGTGTGTGCTAATACTTTTTACTGTTGCTGCCTTTTTCATTTTAACATTATGGATTGTGCCTGGAATTCACAGAACACCTGGAATCAGACTTTACCCTTCTGTATCCCCACAAGAACTAACAACAATCTGGCATGAAAAAATGTTCTGCACCTTCATAAACATATGTAATGCTTTATTTTAGCTCTCTTAGGGAGGAGAGAATACACGGAGCACCATTAAGGTTTATGAATTTTACTTCACTGGAATTGAACAATCTCCTTAAAAATAACTTCTATCTATTTCTGGGTTTTAAATAAATTCCATGTCATTTGTTACATGTTTTTAATTGGTCTGAAAGATAATACCCATATACCTTTTAAAAAAAAAAAAAACAAAACAAAAACTTTAACCTTAATGTCCTGTAACATTAATCTCCCTCCTTTAAACAAGAGACCTAGAAGCACAGGGAATAATTCCAGTAGCCCATACAAGAAAACTCTGTTCTGGCAAGAAGAAGTTGTACTGGACTGGGAGTCAGGAGAAAGGCATTAGATGATGTTCTTTTTTTTACAGAACAATTCTGTTAAAGCTCTGCAGGCATATTTCAATTGAGAGTTGTTGATTCTGCAATCTGAATAATTCTTTAAAGTTTCATCTATTTTAGTGCTCAGGGACTTTATTGGATAACATCTGGATAAGTTTGTTTCTGTAAAACTCCAAAATGCCAGAAGTGTAGGTGGTATGAGAGCTTTTAAAAAGCTTTTTAAAAAAACACCATGATATCTCTACAGGAGACATTTCACCATTTATACTGACCATTCATCACTAATTTGTGTGAATAAAAGTTTTAAATATCAATCCATGGACGTGGAACCAGATTCTCCTCCATGTTTTATGAGCGCATCAAATTAAAAAGATCACAAAAGTTACTACTGACATTTGGGTTTAAAAAGCTATAGTAGTGTGGTAGGTTGACCCCAGCAGGACACCAGGTGCCCACCAAAGCCACTCATCACTTCCCTTCCTCAGCTGGATAGGGGAGAGAAAATATAACGAAAGGCTTGTGGGTTGACAGGGAGATCACTCAACAATTACTGTCAAGGGTAAAACAGACTCAATTTGGGGAAATTAATTTAATTTATTACTAATCAAATCAGAGAAGAAAAATGAGAAAATAAACACTAAATCTTAAAACACCTTCCCCCCACCACTCCCTTCTTCCCAGGGTCAACATTACTCATGAGTTCTCTACCTCTTTGCCTCCAGCAGCACA
>NW_010563968.1:0-16227 GCF_000687285.1 Phaethon lepturus
CAAACTTACTGAGGGAGCACTCCATTCCCTCCTCGATTTTTCCTCCACTTCTTTTTTTAATCTGACAGCTATTAAATAT
Organism: Phaethon lepturus; assembly: GCF_000687285.1. NCBI lineage: Eukaryota > Metazoa > Chordata > Aves > Phaethontiformes > Phaethontidae > Phaethon > Phaethon lepturus. The sequence continues at coordinate 80 of NW_010563968.1, forward strand.
TTCCAGGAAAAGCATTCCCCAGCGGATAATTCATTTTGTCGCTTGAAATCCCCACTTACCCAATTTGCCTGTTGCTCCTTTGACCCAGTATCGATGGATTCAGTTACGCAGCACTGCATCACCCAGTAACCCGGCACCTGCGCCCGAATTCAACTCCCCTTTTTGCAGAGAAAGGCTTCAGATGGGAGAGTTTGTTTCGGAATCAAAGGTTCGGTACACAAAAATATATAAAAAAGCTCAATTCATAACTGACTAGCTATATCCTGTCATTTGCTGGACACTGAAAATGCAGACATGTAAATGAAACAGCTAAGAACGCAGTAACAAACTCTGCCTAGCTATAGCAAAGACAGCAAGAAATGAAACTCCATGTTCAACCCATCCATAAAATTGGAAGAAAAACTCATTCCCCAAGAAGAGGAGGCTTTCTGCACAGGTCTTAGCTTTTTTGTGCCACTACCCCAAAGTGGCTTTTTGTGCCAGCGTTATCAGACAGCAGATTGTAAAAGGCACAGCGAAGGAAGAACTACTCCTGGTGTTGATTTCCAGAATTTGCAGAAAAAGAAATTGTTTCAAAAGGAACTCCTCCGTGTAACAGAAAAACAGAGGGAAACAATCTGCTTTTGTTCCAGAGGGGGTCATGTGAAAATGCATCAAGTCTCCAGCCAACAGCCACACAACATTAAACACTGCTTCAACGGCAGCAACTACAAGGGTTCTTTTTCAATTAGAATAGTTTCCCAATTCAGAGGAACATCGACTCCCAGAAAAATTAAACCAGTGGCCATTTGAAACACTGTAATCGGCATGTTTCCTAATACTGAAAGCAAGGAAATTCTGCAGCTGACCACACACACGAGCAGATCACTAGGAACGCTCCGTTACCTAGAAGTCATCCCACAGCAAGGCAACGAAGTTATACAATCATAGAATAGTTTGGGTTGGAAGGGACCTTTAAAAGTCATCTAGTCCAACCCCCCTGCCATGAGCAGGGACATCTTCAACTAGATCAGGTTGCTCAGAGCCCTGTCCAACCTGACCTGGAATGTTTCCAGGGATGGGGCAGCCACCACCTCTCTGGGCAGCCTGGGCCAGTGTTTCACCACCCGCATTGGGAAAAATGTCTTCCTCGTATCTAGTCTAAATCTATCCTATTTTAGTTTAAAATCGTTACCCCTGGTCCTATCGCAACAGGCCCTGCTAAAAAGTCTGTCCCCATCTTTCCTATAGGCCCCCTTTAAGTACTGGAAGGCTGCAATAAGGTCTCTCTGGAGCCTTCTCTTCTCCAGGCTGAACCACCCCAACACTCTCAGCCTGTCCTCACAGCAGAGGTGTTCCAGCCCTCTGGTCATTTTTGCGGTCTCCTCTGGACCCGCTCCAACAGCTCCATGTCTTTCCTGTGCTGAAGGCTCCAGAGCTGGACACAGGACTCCAGGTGGGGTCTCACCAGAGCAGAGTAGAGGGGCAGAATCCCCTCCCTCACCCTGCTGGCCACGCTGCTTTGGATGCAGCCCAGGAGACGGTTGGCCTTCTGGGCTGCGAGTGCACATGTCCAGCTTTTCATCCAACAGTACCCCCAGGTCCTTCTCGGCAGGGCTGCTCTTGATCCCTTCATCCCCCAGCCTGGATTGACACCGCCGACCCGTGTGCAGGACCCTGCACTTGCTCTCGTTGGACCTCATATGGTTCACACAGGCCCACTTCTTGAGCTTGTCCAGGTCCCTCTGGATGGCATCCTGTCCCTCAGGCGTGTCAACCGCACCACTCAGCTTGGTGTCATCTGCAAGCTTGCTGAGGGTCCGCTTGATCCCACTGTCTAGGTCATTGATGAAGATATTAAAGAGTACTGGTCTCAATACGGACCCCTGAGAGACACCACTCATCAACCATCTCCAGCTGGACATTAGTCCATTGACCACTGCCCTCTGGGTGTGACCATCCAACCAATTCCTCATCCACCCAACAGTCCACCCATCAAATCCCTATCTCTCCAATTTAGAGGGAAGGATGTTGTGGGGGACTGTGTCAAAGGCCTCACAGAAGTCCAGACAGACGACATCCATAGCCTTATTCAGTACCTATGGTCAGAAAAAAAACATGACCCAATTGTGGCACACACTGCTTTTTAAAACAGGTACCTCTATATACGCTAGTTATTTTTTCCTAACCTGCTTTCTACAGTGCACAGGAAAGAAATTGCCCTCTCTGCTGCCAAATTTTACCAGTGCAAGCTGGATCAGGGTCTGGAAGCACTCATGCTTACAACCTGAAAGACGCTTTCCTCCTTCAACTCCAAATATTTAATCCAGGAAAATGAATATCTGCTCTTTTAAACAAAACAAAATTACTCAACTTCCAGTTCTGCAACACGAACATAATGAAGACTAAAGTTGCATCTTGCCCCAACAAGATCGAGCCCCATCATTAAAGTACTACTTTTTCAAAAATCCTCTGGATTTAGACAGACAGGGTTTTTTTGGACATCCACAGAACATTTTGCCTCCTTGGTCCACTTCTGGCGCTATGACGTGGGACGTGCGCTATACTCCAGCAGCCAACTACGTGCTTGGGCAGAAGATGTGAGCTCTGCCCTGCTGCTCAGCCCACGCATGGATGGCCCCAGTGCTCCTCGGTGTGGCAACCGAAATTACAGGTCAAAGGCTACACAGACGTGTGCTTTCCTTGCAGTGTATTTTTTAAAAAAATATATTTATGTATTAAATATATATAATACCAAATGTACACAAATATAAATAATATATTGTGCATATATACATGTATGTATATATATAATGAATATAAAATATAAATTATATATATAATATTGAATGTATTTATAAAAGTTTTTCATACCAGCTACCAGCAGTGATAACCTGCTCTTCTAACACACATCACTACCCTCTGAGGAAAAGGCTACTGAATACTGAAGTATTCTACCAGCTCCTGTCCTTCAAAGGAAATTCTCTCCTAGGCTTTCCACAGAAAACACATTCTGGGAGGTTTATGCCAAAAAGCGATTTAAGAATTTTAACATTTTAATGTTGTTTCTTGAGTTTCTTCTGGGAGTAACTTCAATTTTTCAGGTGCAAAGATAAGGCACGGGACAACGTAAAGGTTTGCCCGCTGTCCCGTGCCGCCCTTTTTAAGCGAGTCAAACAGCAGCAACGAAACATTTTGGGATGAAAGCTCAAAGCACTGGGAGTCTGCTCCCTTTCAGCAGGGTCCTCCAGCTCTCGCCCTGCTGCTTGAGAACTCCCTGAAACAACAGATCCCAGTTTTCACATTTCAGTGCCTGAACTGGAGTTCCAAAAAAAAAAAAAAAAAAAAAAAAAAATCCCCAAAATAGGCATCTAAATAATTCTGCTGGCTTACAAGAGCAACGCACTGTCAGGCCTGGCTGCCCAGCCTTCTTGGAAAACAGCCAAGACCGTAAGTTAGGACTTCGAAGCCTAATTTTAGGCACTCGATTTTGGAATTCTTGAATTGTGTTTTCTCGTTGAAGTGATGTTTCCCAGCCCCTGCCGAGGTGACTCTTCTTTTCCTTCCTCCAAAAACACAACAATCATGCTGCTGTTTGCTGTTGCAAATGTACTGGAATTGAAAATGCTCAGCTGCTTGAGAACTGGGAGACAGCACCGATAATCCAAGCTGTTAACCATTTTCTGAACATTTTCTAAAGCTGCCCAGTTTCTCCTTTCTACTCCCAAAGCCTTAACTACCCCTTGCATGTATTCCTTTTGCCTTTCAACTTGCTGCCAATCCCAGATTCCCTTTTTTTGTCCTTTTTGAATACCTTCTTAGATCCCAAGCATGCTTAACGTTAGCAATAAAGAGGAGTTTAGAATAAATCGTAAGTCCATATTGATCTGAAAGTGCAAGTACATTCATTTTATGGGAAACCAGGTGAAGCATGAGTGCTGCGGATTTTGCACTTCAATGTTGTTTTAAAAAAGCTTCTTGCATTTTAACTTTATTTTGCAACTCGATCTCTAGCAAAGCGACGCAGATTTTTGTCCCACCTTGCATCAGCGGCGAATCCTCCAGCCTGCTGCTGACTCCTGGGGACCCACGGGTCTGAGCTTTCACGCTCACCGGCAGAACCAGCGTAAGGAAGTTTAGAAATAAATGATTTGTATAAGACTCAGGGAAGCATAAAAAAGGCAGGACAAAGGAGAGAAGCCAGTCTCAAAGAGTTTAACCTCATCGGTATTTCAAAACATTCGAAAATGCAGGGGGCAAAGGAAGACTTCGGCCAGTTAACTGGGGGGATGATTTCATGCCATTACTTTTCCTGCCATTCCACCCCCCCAAATCCTTCAGTAGTGATTACCTTCATACATAAACACAGTTGTGGTAATTAAAAGTGTTTTACAGGACAGAAACAAATACAAGAAAGGACACTTCTTGTATAACTAATGGAATAACTAATTGTGCTCAATACCCAATCCCTCATTAAACCAGAATCTAATAATCTTCCGATAGGTGACTCAAGACAAACCATAGATCCTTGCAGGTTTATGCACATTTTTAGCAGATCTGAACTAGTTCAAATGAGGATCCGAGCGTCCTAGGATCAGGACATTCGCATGCATTTCATCCCCTCGCAGTCAACAGCTCTTGCTGCACCACGGGGTAACTTGAGCCAGAGGGAAAACACTGAGGGTGATGGCCATGGAGGAAGAGCAAGTTGGAAGCAACCACACAAACGCACCCATGGAAGTACTACGAGTTGGAGGACGATGCTACACCACTGCCTCTCCATCCCAGAAGGATGCATCCAGCTACAAATAAGGATCTCTCGTCCCGCAAAGCCCCGCTTAGCAGCAGCAGATCTGGCATCCCTCAGCGCTACGGTAAAATGCTTTCCGCTACAGCACGCGTTTTCCTGGAATAAAACGCTCGGGGGGGTACCCTGTGCCTGGCTGCTGCACCCATGCCCCGGCACCATGACACTGGTTGGCAATGGTGCTTGCAACCTTCCTTGCCGTTGCCAGCTTATAGCACGGTGCTGTTAGAGTAATAAAGTGCAGATTGCAAAAGTATTTACAGAAATAAAACGGGGAGGAAGAAAAGGCAAGGCACGCAGGTTTATCCAACTGCTGTGTTTGTGATAGCACGCAACTATAAAATGTGCAAGGACACTGCACAGGCAACTCCTGGCCGGGGGTTAAAGAACTGGTTTGTTGGTTTGTTGTTTTTTTTTTTTTTTTTTTAAATGGGAAAGAAACAGAAGAGAGGATCTGTAGCAAACTCAGGTGGAAACAGGGAGAATATATATATGGCACAAGAGCTACACGTTGACTTTTTGGATGGAAGGCCAAAGCACAGCATTTGCTATACAGCTGTGCTCCGAAGCCCTCCTCCCCGAGCAGTATCTGAGTGTTTATTAACAGCCACTGTTTTCACCTGAAGCTCCCTCTTTTGAAAAAAGCTGTGCTGGCATTGCACTTGGGAAAAGGCTGCTAGCTGCAGCTCACGATGGCAAATTAGCCAGAGGAAGCCTGGGAAGTTAAAGAAAGATCTGAGAAGATGAAGGAGTCAAGAGCTAAGTCCAGAGGGCCATAAGGACTTCAACTTTCATTTTGGGTCTCCTTTCTCTTGTTCAAGTGCCACCTGCAAGAAGGTCTGAAGAACTCCTCCCTTTTAATAATGGGACTCCTCTAATCTCTGTTTGTGCACTTCACTCAAACCGACTTTTCACTTCCACAAGAAAAAAAATAAAGGTATGTCCCCAAAGCCTACTTTAATGAGCCTTCCTGGTCAAAAGGCTTCGCTTTTCTAACAACAGAGCCAATGAAACCACAATAGGTCCAAAAATAGGAAAAAATGGAAATAGGTCCAAAGGCCAGAGAAGCCCAGTCTTGTGTGGCCATTACTAGTAGCAGAGTTCAGGAGTACTGTGTAGCTTCAAGACAGTAAGCTTCAATTTACCTTTTTTTTTTTTTAAATGCCCACATGTGATAATTGCATGTTAAAATTTAAAAAGCAATAAGTAGGGAGAAAAAAAGAAAGAAAGAAAAAAAAAGGAGTTACAAGTGAGGCCGTCCTCCCATGTGAACCCTCATTTCCTCCAACACACCGCAGCAGCGGCACCGAGTCGCATCACCGAGAGAGCATCTGCCACCATCCAAAACGCGGCTGCGTCGAGGTCTGAACCCAGGGGACATCTCAAGAATAAAACTGAAAGTATAGGACAGACCTAACCAATTCTTGGTTATCTTCTTTGCATGTCTTAGCCCGACATACGAAAGCTTGCTATCTGACCCATAAAAGCACCTGCAAGTCTCCTGCGCACGTGAAACACCGCACAACGCAAGAAACGGCTGCGTGCAGCTTTCCAGTAAAAAAGGTTATCTGGGGTTCACGTGCTGACTAGATACAGCGATCCAATAAAAAACTGAGAAATTAGAGGCAGATGATGAGAGCTGCGGGTGACGGTCACGACGGTAATGCTACACCAGGCGACACTGGCTAGTACAGGGATAACGGCGCACATAAAACCTGAATTAAGACGCCCTGCTAAGCGACGGCCCCGGTGTGCAAATGAGTAAACGATGCCTTTTGGAGGACCACGTGTGTTTGGGAAACCAGATGACACTGAAAAGGCATACAAACAAGTCACCCTTAGGCAAGTTACAGCATGGTAAGTATTTATTCGTGTGCTTACTTTTATTTCCAATGAGGGTGGGGGAGTACCTGGAGTGCTATGGGAGAAATGGAATTCCCTGGCGGGCCCTAACGCACAAAAAATACATGTAATACACTGCACTAGTTACATTCCTCACTAAAAGCGAAGTGAATTTCTACACCTTTACCTAAAGGGGGAAAAGATGCATACGGACGCTGTACATGCCCACCAGGGCTTGCCTTGCTGCCGTTTCTTCATGCGGCAGGCCACGTTAGGAAAAGTCACCTTAAAACTTTTCTATTCTCCTGCTGTATCCCCGTGAGACACGAGTTAATCCTGTATGGCTGCAGCTGCAGGAACGCTGGATGACTTCATTTTAAGATGCTAAACACCACGCCAGACGGTACAACCATACGTAGCGAACAGCACTAACAGGAAAAAAAAAAAGTCAGGCAAGTATGAATGACGGCTAGCTTTAAATAGAAGGAGATACCAAAAATGTTCCTTTTCCCACCATTCTGAGTATTAAGAGAAAAGAAGGGAAAAAAAAAAATTACTCCAGGTACAACTGTTATGCCATGGCATCCTGCTGCTCAGGACAAAACCCTGCTGCCGGGCGCCTTGTTAAACCCCCTGCCTTCAAAACAGTACAAAAATAATAGGCTCATATTTCAGAAAAGCAACCGCCTTTGAAGATCTAATCTTCTTTCCAAAGGATAAAGGAGTGAACACTATGCAAGGCAAGATTTGACCTTGTTTTCTTCCTGCTCAGGACCGACAAGGAGTATTGAGAGTGAATATCAGGGGCAAAAGTCGGTGAGACAGGAGATTTCTTACAGATGCCTTAGTCAGATCATTCCCCACCTTTCCCTTCTTGTACAGTGCAGCTGTAAAAGAAGCGTTGCCAAAACCACGCAACCAGCTCATGGCATTTCTGTTCCAGAGCTCAGGGCTGAAAAGCCTGGTGGGTCCTGAGGAGCTGAACGTCCTTGCCTGCACCAGACCCGTGCCCGACCAACTGCTGCTGAGAATTGGCACATTTCAAGGTACCAAATCGTCACTGCAACAGGAGTTCCCGAAAACGATGACTGACTCCTAAAGTGGTTAGAAAAGAAAGCATTTCTACCTGTACATCTCCTTGGCTTGATGTTGGCAGCACTTTCCTAAATGTTACTTCATCAGACGACCCTGCTGCAGGAGGCAATCACTGCAATTTCTTAGATTTTATTCTTTATTTTAAAGGGAGAAAGACCAACCAAGGCAATTAAAAGGAAATACTGTAGTGGTAAAGTTTGGTGTGATGTTATCACTGACTCCTTCTATGAGCTTTAAATAGACCACTGGAGTTAAAAAAACACCCACACTGACCACACATCTGACAACTGCCAAGCTGTCTTCTACAAGCTCGTAATGTAAAAAATTCAGGCACCTGCAAAAGTCACGTAGGGAATTCCAGCAAAGTCGGTTCATTCCCTCTAAAATTTAGCCACTCTTTTCTTTCAATAAGAGGCAACAAATCCCTGGTGCGGTGGAAATCCCACCTCTGTTAAAACCTGTTCCAGCAAAGAACCCAGCTGGACTGAACCGCCAGCTTCAGTGTCAAGGTGCGGCAGTTTTTAACTACACTTGCTCAGGCTTTCAAAAGCAAAGGCAGCGTCAGTACTGTAATTTGCTATAATATATCTGCTTTAAATACAGGGACAAACCAACACCCACACAAGCAGCAGGCAAGAATTTTCCTCCCCCACCCCACAGCTATCCCGTCCTCCGCAGGGCAGCAGTCCCCTGGAGAAGGGGGTACCAGACACACCTCCTCTGCCTCTGCGACGTCTCTCTCGAACAACGTCTTTGGCAATTTACTTGTTCCTGAAGATGAGCAGCTCCCCTCCATACAGGTGTTTTTCCTTCTCGCATCTGTTACGGCACCGGATCGAGCCCACCAGCAACCCTCAGGCTGACAGCCGCCGCATCGCCTCACCCTCCCTTCAACCTCTCCATTCAGCCAGGTCCATAGCTATAAAACCGTACCCAGGGCGCGGGTGACCAGGAGGCAACCAAGAACAGATCTGACGCTGCTGCAAGGGATGCTTTCGTTCCTTCCTTACCCTCCACCCTGCTCAGGTAGGAGGGAAGCAGGGGCAAACTGAGGTAGCCCCAAAAAAACAACCAAGCAAGAAGATCAGCTTTCAGCCGGGTCCACCCCACCGCCTCATTTACTGCAAGAGAAGCACCAGCACGAGGCAGGCACGTAGGTGACAAGGAGGTCTTACCGGACTGAAGCTGAGCAAAGCCATCGCATTGCACCTGGCAAGAAACCAAGACCATAGCAAAAAGAAAGGTGAATGAAACAAAGAGAAAGATGCAGAATTTTTCAAGCAGAATTCTAAAATGTTCTTAAGAGAAGGCCAAAATAAAATGCATCGCACACGCCTCATTTTACATATGGGAATGCTTCTAGTAAAAAGTGCAAGAATTGCACAGAAAAAAGAAAACGTGAAACAAGAAAAGGTCATACAGGATATATGTTAATGTCATGCAGAGCTAACTTACACAGACATCTTAAATATAATTGTAACAGCATGAACAGGCAGATTATTGCACTGTAAAATGCAAACAACAAAACACCCCTGAAATGTCCAGAGTACAAAGGAGACAGATTTTAAGATGTGTTGCTATGTTTCCCTCTTGAAAACTGCAAGACTAAGGATGGTCTTAAGGCAGGTCAGATGTGAGAGGGCAGGACTCAAGGGGAAGGAGGAGAACATTAACCATCGAGAGACCCAACAGATGGAGACCAAGGACAGACTTCTTCCAAAAAAAAGGTAACTTGAATGTTTTATTCAATCTAAACACAGCAAAAGTATTCCAATAGAAACAGAGCTAATGAAAAGAAATACACAGAAAAAGATTGACATTAAAAGCTAAACAGATGGTGAACATGACCAAAATCTCTTACTACACACTGGTCAGCCTGCAGCTGAGGACCTTGAAGACAGAGGGGAAGTATCCCCTGTAATTCTCAGCCTTAAAGCATGTTATACTATAAGAAACAACAATCAACAACCTTACTAGTGATTTGAGACACACCTTGAGTGCAGTAGACTAAGGCTAAATTTCAACGGGAAGTTCGAAGTTTGCTTGCAGCAAAGTGAAAGCCTAACTTATGGTGTATTTTATAAGCCCTCATATTTTGCCAGGAGTGAAAGATAGGAAAGAATTAAGTTGCGTTTCACCAGCCACACTTGTAAAGCAACTCTTTGAACTCTGGGCAAAAGACAAGCTCTTCAGCCTCTACAGCAAAATTCTGTGCACATCTATTATATGGATGGCAATATATTAAGAGGTACTCATCAGGTAAACCTTTACATTCTGAGTGCACCTATGCCATATATGTTTTGTACAGACTGTGTAGAATGCAGAATGATGATTCAGGCAAAGAAATTGCTTATTCATGTTGGCACCTCTCTGAAAGTTTCCCCCTCTGGAATCTTGCCACCACCACAGCTCTATTTTTACTGCATGCTAAAAGCAAAACATGCTTTTGTGCAAAAATACTCTTTCATGAACCAATTTTTCAAATATCAAAAGACAATTCCAGTTGTTGGAGGCTGTTTCTCCACCAATGTTTTTATCTCCATGGAATACAAGTCCCTCCACACAGATGTGTCATCTCAAAGTAAAATGTGGCAAAGGGACTCTTCATCTAAATAGACCTGTTATTCTGGACCAGGGAAGCTAAATGCTCAAGTTCATGGTCTCACGCAGGAACTGGTATGTGGTGGAGCAACACAGGAAAGAAAAAAAAAAAAAAAACCCAACAAATTTGGTTAATATTCTGCTCTCACATTAATGACTGACAACGTGGGTGAGAATTTGGTAGGGGTCTCGGCAGAGCCATGCTGCTGTAAGGAGGGACATGTCAGAGCTGCCGATGGCCAATTAGGGCTCCTTCATCAGTTCAGGCCAAACCCCAGCCCTGCTCCTCCTGTAAAATAACCTCCCAGGGCATCGGGTGAATAAGCTTGTAAAAGGCAAAGCCCGAAAAACAGGTACAGAATGAAATATGAAAGCGAGAAAAGAGGCAGCAAGGAAAAACAAAGTGGGGAGAGGGCTGGAAAACCCCTTTACTTCATTGCTAAGCTCCTTTGTGTGTGTTGCTGGCGATTCACTTACAGTCCCTCTCACTGCAGGTTCAAAGACGGTCACCTCCTCCCAAGGCCATACAACTCTCCTTCAGATGCAACACAGCGCTAAAGGATGTAAAGCACTCACTCCGAGAGGATCATTTTTCATACGCTGTAAACGGTGGTTAAAACCTGGCGACATCCCCGTGTTCTCACCAAGTGCGTCCTTCAGGACTCAAATCTGTATTTTAACAGCTTCCTAAATGTATATTTTAAGACACAAAGTCAATCCCCACAATTGCTTAGACAACTAAACTGTGCTATATGCAACTGATACCTGTGTTGGTGCATCGTCTGAGCCTGACGTGTTTTGTGAAACCAAGAAGTATTCAGTCGGCACAACTGGAAATTCGTGACAGCTCTGCAATTGCTCAACTAGAGTTTAGATTTGAATATCTTATCTAAATGAGCTCTGCACTGAATTTAGAAGGAACAAGCCCATTAGATGGACTTCAAAAAATGAGAGAAAAACCACTGAAAACATCATTAGCGGTCCCTTCCTGTACCTTAATGTAACCACTTAGCAGTGGTGATCGAACAAGAAATCAATATAAAGAAGTATCAAAGGATGTTACTTTTGCTCTGCAAGGCATGGCCAGACTTGCAGCCTGCTTTTGCTTGCTTCAAAGGGAGATGACGATGGTTTTGAACAGGCAGAAGAAACTGCTGGGAAGTCAGAGGTTCCGGGAATCTGTCAAGTAGAAGTGGGGGATTGAGTATGGTCTCTGGAGATCTACCTGGCTACTTGATGAAGGCTGCAAAACCAGAGGACAGAGGTACAACCACGTGAACTCTCGTGACAAGTGACCATCACTGGCTCTAAAAAGGGCTTACACCCATGCACAATTTTTACCTATAAGCAAATAGAGGCAGCAGCAGCAGCTCATGCATTAACAGGGCAATGAAACATGGTGGCCTTTCTGTGACTACCTGTATTAGTATTTTTTCTCCTCACTTCTAACTGAGCAAACAAGGCTTGCCAAATGCAGTACTCCTTACTGACTTGCTTAGTGCCCTCTCTCTCCATCTCTGTGTAATGGGTCTGCCACTGTGTATATTGCTGGTGTTCCCTTGCACTTGTGTTTTCCTCTAGCCCTCACACTGCGTTTTAACGTCTTGCAGAAGGTGATGGGGACACCTACCCAGAATGTCCCGTCCGGCCCACAGTCAAGTCCAGACAAGCCCAGCCATCTCTGCTGTAGCCAGAACAAATAAGAGGCTGCAGTGGTGACCGTGGTGTAAGCTGCACCTTCTGGGTGGCACGCAAGTCAGAATTCAATAAAATATGAAAAAAACTGCTTGAATATTTTGCAAGAGGCTTTTCTGCTTAGGACTGTTAAGGAGGCAGAGAAAAATCCATAAGCAACCAAGCCTGCTGGACTAGCAGCTTATTTTCTGTCACGATATCCCATATGTTAATAAAAAAAGAAAATTCTGAACCGTGTTACAAGCACGGGCATTTTACCCCTTAACGAGGCTTCGTGCATGCAATAAGTCAAGCTCACAAGACTAAGGTAAAGCTTAACAACATGCCAAAAGGCCACTATACATGAGTACCTGACGCAAGGCATAAATGTGTGACCCTAACTTAGGACAAAGAGCTGAGAGCTTGCACCCGTTCACAGGGTCTGTGATCAGCCAAGAGCAACCTCTCCATGCCAGTACCGCAAAGGAGAAACGAACCACCAAACCTGAATCAGTCACCATAAGCATCTGCTGCCCTGCGATTCACATAAGAATATACATAAAAATGCAAGTACAACTAACTGTCACTGTGTCTTTCAAAGCCAAATCCAGATTCCCGTGCCTCTACCAACATTGTCCTACAGCTACCACATGAGGTCTCGCTCAGAAGCATGTGAGCAGCCACATGAATGAACTGAGCACGTTGATGTTTTTCAGTAAGCACACGTGCCATGCACCCAAACTAGCATGCCATTTGAACTCCAGCAGGCAGAAAGGTTCCTTGAGTTTCTTTTTCTAAAGGGCAGGGTGATGTTAAACATTGGAGAATGTCATCCTCCTGACCAGTTAAAGGTTAATTATTGTTATTTAAGTCAAAGGTTCTCCCTACTGTTTGTCTAGAAGATGATTCTCAAAATGATGATTCAGAACACCAGTATTTTTAAAAGCCACCCAGGAGCAGGAGATAATCTTTCACGAAAAGGTTAACAGAAGCGTTCTGATTAAATTATGTGCATAGAAATAGCATATCTAAGAGGAAGCCTGTAAAGATTAAGGTATAAAGGTCTATGGTTTCCCAAGTCTTCATCATCTCGAGTGGAACCAAACCTGAGGACACAGGACCAGCTCAAGAACTAGTCCCCTGTGTTCAGACCCCTATGTTGACAATGGATAAAATAGTGGCAAACGTACAGGCAGATTACTTTAGTTCATTCCTAAGAGCTTCAAGACCTGATTTGATCTTCAAGACCACTATCTGAATACAGATGCCATGGTTTGAACTCAGCAGAGGCAGAGGAGCTCCTCCACCAAGCTGCAGTCTGCTCCAAACCCGCAAGCGTACGACATCTAAGGGAAGAAGGCATTTCCCAGTTAACCAGCACTTGCTAGTTGCTCCTTAGCTCCTAAGGGCACAGCAGAAACACTGCCTTAATCCAAAACGCTTCCCAGCAAGTTTGTAACAGAACAAAGTAATGGGAGGGGAAAAATAAAAAAAAAGAAAAAAGAAAAATAGGCAGCAATGCAAACTTGCATGCTTATGAATTAATTAGCTAAACATACGGCCTAAAACCATAAGATACTTTAAGCTGTATTCACTTTAATAAGCTAAACTGCATTATTCTGCAAATTAATACTTGCTGGTTTTCATCTAACACTGGTAACATCCTTAAGAACTGTAACACCAACAGGTACGTCCATCAGAATGCATATGCCTTAAAAGCTGTAACATTTGAAATCAAGACTACATCCGTTTTGAAATCAAGTCTACATCCGTTTTGAAATCAAGTCTACGTTTTACAACAGAGAGCCCGAACTTGTGTGTAGGAAGAAAGCAAAAGAAAGCAAAAAAACTCTCCAGTCATAGCAAAGACAGCCGGCAAGAAGAGAAACAGTTTTCTCGAGGTCACCGAGGGAGAGGAGAGCTTCCAAGCGATAACAGAAGAGGAACAGTCACTTTATTCAAATCACTGACCCCGTGTCTCAAAGGGTAGGATTACGTAGGGATCAAAGGACAGGGCAGAATTGGAAAATGCAGGAAAAAAGGTTTATTCCATGTTTGTTCTAGCTTTGTACACGCAATCTTTGTCTCCTGTAAATGTTAGTGCAACTCAGCATATTTAGTCATCACCCAAAGCATCTCACATGGCAGGCAAATGTTCGGTATGAAGCTTTGACATGGAGGTCAATTAAATGCAGGCAACTTTTGCATAAATACAAGTTCATGAAAAGTTTTTATATTTCTACCTGCTCAGTATGCCATTGGTCATCAAGAAAGCTGTCATTAATAAAGCACAACCTCTACAACTAATAATGCTTTAATAAGGGCATGCAAAATACCCACATGCAACGGGATGCTGAGACCAACTCTTAATTCACAGCACTGAGTTCAGTGTAAGTAGCATGATTCATTTGTTCTTGGAGAAGTGACAATTACACTTAGCAGCATGCATGTGTAAAATCTCTACACCTGGTAAGGGAATTTATTAGTCTGCCATTGTGCTTTCTAAATGCTTGACACTTTGTGTTTCATATGAGTCACCCACTTCATCGAGGAAATTAAGTAATTCTCTAATGTATCAAACACAGCAGGAAAGCATTTACTGACCACATGCTTTGGACAAGTTTGCTCTTGTGCTCTTATTTACCTGTAAGATAATATGTCCTAAATGACAAAACACAAATAGAGAAACCAAGACAATAAATTTCAGGAGATTAATTTCATTAAACAGATCTAGGGAGAGCCACTGCGTACACAGTCCACAGCAGCTCTATGAGTTATCTCCACAGTAAGATTGGAGGCCGCACTTATTTGGTTTAAAACAATCAACAACAAAAAAAAAATCAATAAAAAAATCAATCCAGGTCATTGTTTGCAATACCTTTATCAAACAGAGAGATAACTGCTGTTCTGTCAGACACAGGGAACAGGCTTCGGTGCCCTCAGGAGCTCAGATATAAACCACTTTCACCCATCAGCACTTAGGAATGGGGACGTCAGCCTAAGCAATGCCCTCTTACGTATTGCTGCAATACCAAATTTAAACAGCCTTAGGAAAGGCCATAGCAAAGCAATTTGAACTGGAAATAAGTTTTTACACCCACTAACTTCTATGTAATTCATTGATTATTCTTTTCATTCGTCCTTGTGTGTGATCTTCCACCTAAGGGAAAAAGTGTTTCCAGCGCTAGCGTGCATGAACCGTTTGGATTTCAGGAATCTTCTGCGTTCTTAACACGTTTAAGAATCACAAAACAAATTGGTGACTATATTGCATATGACAAAACAGCTACAGATTACAAGGAGTATTGTCGGTTTTGTGCAGTGTTTGGATGCATACAGAGAAGTGTGCTCTGACCGGCATGAAGTAAGCAGCTATTTCTTAAGTCCATTACATAGCTAAACAGCTTTCAAAAGCATATGTTGCATCCCAGAAGAACGTCATTTTGTACATTGCAAAAATGGGAAAACAAAAGCACTACCGAAAAGAGTTGAGGCCAACAGCCCCAAAAGTATTCCTATGTTTAAACAGTTTTATAGATCTCACCCCTTTGCGACTAACTTCAGACATGGCAATGAAAGAAGGTAATGAAAGAGGACTGAGATTAAGAGGACAAAATGAGCAAATAGTTCAGTTATGCGGGGGAGGTTATAGCAAACAGCACCATCACCCATACGTGCCTTCAGGACCTAGATGAAGAACTGCCAAAATCAAGTGGAGCTTTAGTAGCTTTGAACAGGCAACAGAGTTTGCTTGTGACACATCTCAAGACAGCATGCCACTCCCGGGAGCAAAAAAACCACCAAGAAATAATAGGTGGAGGTATTTGTGGCTCTGCTCCTCAGCAGTGAAAGAGCATCCCTGCCTCTGTTCAAAGTCCGAGAACAAACCCTCCATGTCTGGAATAAAAAAAAAAAAAAACCCACACGCCCCCAAGAGCCCATTTACTCCAAAAGGCTTTCCCAGTCCAAAGGAGCCTCTCCAGCACGATCCATTCCAGGAGACGACTCTGCACGCGGCGTGGGAGCTCTGGCCGCTTGCCGCTGTGGCAGGAGCCCTGGCCAGGCAGCAAGCAGAGCGCTGCCTAAGCCATCTCCCGTGCCGGCGTCAAGGTGACGCCCGAAATGCCGCTGAGCCCACCCTCCCACCCGA